>NC_067114.1:10011638-10311638 GCF_021347895.1 Acanthochromis polyacanthus | reverse complement strand
CACTGTCAGTGGGTGATACTTTCCCCGGGGTGTGGTTGTCCATCAGGGCATCTGGACACCGTATTCACATGTGGCCCATCAACTGCTTTTTAGATTGATACCATACAAACCAGACTGGCCATTCACTCACTTTTTTTTTCCTTCCTTGCTTCAGTTCTGCTCCTTCAAACTCAACAAGAATAGCCTGCTGGCCTTGTATTGATAATGCAACAACATGATTCAAACAAAAACCCAAGTCTTTCTACTTTTTTTTTTTTTTAGAAAGTCTGATCAATACATTGTGCAGCAGAAGTTGCTCCCACAAAAGCAAGAATATGTAAACTTTTGTTTTACACTATCTGTCTTTGGAAAAAACTTCAAATAGAGGATACATCAAACAGAGAACCAGAACACTTTGATCTCACTGTGAATGCAATGAAGTTACATTGCATTAAAATTTAAGAACTGGACTTGAAAATAGAATACCATAGAGAAACCTGCATGGTAAGAAAGGCCTGTGTATCGAAAAGAATATTGTATAATACTTTTGGAGAAAGCAAGCTTCAACAAAATCTGTGTATGTCTCGGTGATAAACTTAAGACGGATTCATTGCGAGGTCTTGTGAGGCGAGTTGAGAGTTCAAATCTTGGTAAAAGTGTACTTCAGCATGCCATTTGACAGACGAACTGTTCGACTTATGTTTTGCAGTATGGCAGTGGGTTGATCTACTTTGGAAACCAGTGATGTTTTTAAAATGTTCACATGTATTTGAACTGTAGCGCATGACCAAAAAAAAGTCACGTCATATGGCACATTTAAAACCAGTTGACCCAATGTGCTTTCCACATGAGGTTAGAAGAACAGAGGTCGGGCCTTTATATTCAAGTGTCCCCAGAAGCTACAGAAGCAACAATGTTCTTACATTCACCCTCGCTAACATACATCACTACGTGCTGACAAATGACCCTGGCAGGCAAGACAGTATAATTTATTACAGATTAACCAGCAGAGCTTTTAACAGAGAGCCAAGTTTCATATGGTTCACACATCTCCTCTTTATGCAAGCATATATTATTACATTACATGAGTGACATGCCCTTCCTGCAAACACAAGTAAATACAGCCCCTTGTTCTGTCAAATTGATAAAGCATATATTGCGATGACCAGAACACAGCACAAAGGCAATCGACAGGGAAGGGAAGATGAAATTGATAATAGAAGTCTAGATAGCAGGAAATCTGTTGAGGCACAGTAGAGAAAGGGGGGAGATACAATCAGACAAGGCAATCATCTTACCAAATTTCATAACGCATTCGTGTTATGTTACACAATAATGGTATATGAGCTGAATAAGCATTTGATGGTAAAGATATGTAAGGAGTATCAGATATGTCTACTTTTGTTTAGTGTCAGTATATTATGAATCAGTGTTTTGTCACGTTTTGAAAGCATCAATTTACTGATAAATAGACATATTTTGCCACAATTATAGTTTCATTTTAATGTTTGACTTTGTAAGTGCTTTTGGACATATATTTTCTTTTACAATGATTGTTGTGATGTGTAACTTAATGGCCCTTGAGCAGGTATAATATTAGACAAATTAGAACTAGTCTTCCATTACCCTGTATGCAACTGCGAAGGTGAAAGGCAGAACAAGCAGAGTAACATTATGAAGTTTACAGTTACAGCTGTTAACATATTTGAAAATGATTAAGTTTGGAGGTGGGTCTATATTTGGGGTGGGGATCTTTTCCATTAGGGGATGATTAAATAATGATAAGCTTGTGAATATTTACTGTGATATTACAGTGAATGCAGTGTGTGACCCACTTTAGACTTTCACATCTGAAAAGGATAAACCCTTTGATAATTCTTTGACTGCAGACACTATTTGACAGTCAGTTTTGGGTAATAAAATATGCTTCTACCCTGTACCCCTCCCGCCCCCCTCTTCCTATCTGAGTTTTGCTGAAGATGTGCCTGTGTTAGGCCATGAGATGTGCCTGAGATGTGCAGTCTGAGGTAAATGTGACTGAGTGATGTGTCATATAATCTCTTGGACATATCTAGAGGATGTTATTCCAGGAGAGGATATGGGGGCTGCTTCATGAAACATTTATCTGGGAAGAGTAGCGCAGCGATGGCAGTGAGATGGAGTGACAGAATGGAATGAGGTAGAGAAGGGAGAATAACAAGGAAAGTGTTTGTATGTGCGTCTGACCGTATTTCTGTCTTTCAGTCATCCTGTTCCCTTCATTTTTTTATTTTATTTTGACACCGCAAACCTAATTTACATTAGAAATGAACAATCTCACAGCCAGTGGACAAGTATATACATCAACAGATGATACAAACTTATATACATCACATATACACCCGCGCACAGATATGTTTTATGCTCTGCGAGCTTAGGGAGGCTTTGATAACTCTAACAAAAACCCTGAGGCTGAGCTTTGACACAAAGCTTATAATCCAGCCAAGTGTTCCAGTGGTCAAATTTAGCTACATCACTGAGCAGCAAATACAGCGCTGGACTTATTTTATTTTGCAGTCTTAGTCTGTAAGAGGAGATCTTTAAAAGTGTAATAATGCAGTAGTAGACTAAGAGTTCCTCAAGTGCCCCTATTAACATGTAAAAATGAAAAACCTGCTAATTTATACCCTTTATTTTTATTGTCCAATGTGTAACTATCCGCTAAATAGACTTTCATGACTCTTGCTACTACCTGTCAAAGACTCAAAAATTACGCTCACATCAACCTTAAGTTGATAAATACCAATAGTAATTCCCTGTCTTTAATTCTTTGAGTTTTAGACTGTAGTCATACAAATTAGCGATTTAAAACTGTCAGCTTGGGTACTTACAACATGTAGTTGTCACTAATCGTTTTGGCATTTCATAGGCTAAACAATGGATTAATAATTTTTAAAATCAACCACTTACTTCATAGTCAACATTATTGTTAGTTCTATATGTATATTTTTCCAGTAAAGATAAAAAAAACAGCCTTTATCTCCTCCTAAAATCAGCATCTTCAGTCTTGAGTCTGTCTTGACTTACGTTTCATGCATGTCTACGGAAGACCAGGACCTTGTAATAAACGACTGCGGGCAAAGGACCATGGGAAAGATTGCTCCCCGTGCTCTTGGTTGTGCTTGGCTGGCCTACTGTGGTGCTTCAGTGCTGGATCTTCTGATGCTGACAGACACCAGAGCCTAGTGGGAGTCTGGTGGAGTGGCCTCTCTCAGAAGGAGGAAAGCTGCTCCCACCCAGACAAGGTCACCCCGGCCTCTTGTCATTATCCTCTGAACAGACAGGGAAAAAGCATTCCTATCCAGCCACCATTAGTGCCAGGCGGAGACCAATTACCACCAGGCAAAGGGCAAACAGTAAGCGGACATGAATGAAGCCAGACTGGTCAAAGTGGTCATGCATAGCAAAGGTCAGTGTTGTCATAATTTCACACAAGTTGGGGTTGTAAATAGCTCCCCAGATAAATACATGAGCAGGAAGGGTTAAATTAAGTACACATTTCCTGAGTGCAATAAATTTTGTCCATTAGGGATTTTTTCCCCTGCTGTAGAAGAGCATTACTGTCATTATCTGAATAGTCTTTCTCTAATCTCTTTACCCAAATTATTTGCATTTGCAGTTTATCATACACTAATCTGCTGCAGATCAATAAGCCCTTTTCCACTGCTGGAACTTGCACACCTTTGTTTATGTGCAGCTCCAAGAACCGCCTTTGAAGAATTTCAGGACTGTGTTTGAAAAAAGACGAAGTACATACTTCAGGGTTACAACTTTTGAGCAATCTTGAGAAAAGTGCTGTGCTTTCCAGGACTCAATGCAGATGGGTTAAACCTAGAGATGAAAACGCTGACTGGTTAAATTCAGACAGAACAATATGCACTATTTTTTTGCTCTTTCAATGTCTTCGTCGAATAAAAGTCAACATCGCCAACAACAGTGTAAAATCTGCCATATATACTAGGACTGAATTACTTAGGGAAAATATCTAAATCAGATTTTTTTGACGACTCATGCAATTGCAATTTGAGTTACAATGTCAATTTTTTTGGAGTTAAGCTTCAGTTCAATATCTACTCTTTAACAGATTCAAAATGTGGTAGAGTACTGCAACACGAGATACCATCAAAAGCCTGACTGGAAGGAGGATGGCATGAATTTGTAGAACTATTGATACAGCAATTTAAACCCTGGGTTAGACTCACTGCAAAATGTTTGGGGTAGGTTGTTGCTAGAGGTACGGACCCGTACCCGTAGCCTGTGGCCTACGGATACGGCACTTTCCATTTGCCAATCAGATACGCGAGATCTGGTCACGTGACTCCAGGGAGATGCTAGAGGTACGGACCCGTAGCATCGGCACTACAGGTACGGACCCTAAACCTAACCCTAACCTTTGCGTACCTTTCAACAGTTTGCAGTGGTTAGCAGCTTCTTGACTCGCGAGACTCGCGTACGGGTCCGTATCTGTAGACACTACCTTTGGGGTATGCCGTGTATGCAGACCTGAACCATATAGCATAAACTGATCAATGGGCAATCATACATAAACCTTGAAAGTTTCAGTCAGCTTGAGTTAAACATAATTATGTAACAGCATTAGTCCCATTATTATATAGTCATGTCTGCTATTTGTATAGCCCTCGTATAGGCTAACACACATGAAATTGACGTTGTAATCGAAGCTGTCAGATTTCAGTTGAAATATAAATTCTGACAGGACAGATCACATGATCATTTTTCTAAATGTTCACACCACCTCATGTCATCCTAATATCCTATAGAAAAATAATGCCCAATAGGATCTTTTGCTGTTTAGATAGTGCTGATATTCTCATTGAGTTCGCAGAAGAGATGCATGTGATCTTGAATAAATACTCAGCAAATTGAGACTAGCCACCCACCATTTCTAACAAATTTCTATCAGGCCTTTCCCATATGTTGTGTTTATATTGTATGGTGAGATGCAGGGAGTTCTGCAGAGCTGCTATAAAGTTCACATTGAAGTCACAGTTCTGTAGACAGTTTCCTGTGTCAGCTAACTTAAAAAGTAAAAACATGTACTATTTGATACACAGAATACAGGGTCAGTGAGGCAGTAAACACAAGTTTTAGGGTTTTTTTCACACACAAAGGGATCCTTTTTCTTGGCTGCTGAGAGACAGAGAGAAATCGTGGCGATTGTCACTGCTCTTCCTCTTAACTATACTGAAGTGAGAAAAAAAAATCCCAAACCAGTTCACATCCACCGGAAAGAATCCAGTTAACCGCATGCTGTTTCACAACTCTAATCCTGTCAACAGCAACATGTTGTCACTTAACAGGTTGTTGGGTTTGCAGAATATTCCCCAGGTTTTTGTTACTGTTTAGTCACAGTAGGAAAAAATAGGTGTAATTATGATCAGCAATCTGTTCATGATATGTATCAGACATCTTGTCCACCTGTTTGGAAAATGGAAGACCGTGCACCAGATATAAAACACTCTGTGTGGGTTCAAGACTACAACTAAAATCAGCAGGTTTTGCCATCCCAATCACTGTCACTTTACATATTCATATGGTTGATTTTGACTTCAACATTTAAGCACAAATGGACACTTAAGATCTTCAGCAGTCATATGTCAACCATGATGCTCAACAAACATCAGAAAGGTCAGCAAATTTGTTATAGTTTATATTAGTCTTATAAACTGTTTCTAAATTGAGACACAAGAAAACATAATGCTTTTATTGTAAATCTCGTGATAGTAACGATGATGAATATTTAAAATAGGTAGGTGATAAGGGCAGCTTTTGAGTAGCATAATGTACGTATGCATCAAAAGTTAGTACAATATCACTTAAATGCCAAATAATTCAAAATTCTATCACCTCTGAATAATTGCAAATCGTAAAATTTAAAACTTGGTCATTGATTGCCTTTAGCCTTTTCAATCTTTCCAAGCCTCACAATCAGGCTTTTAGTTCCTCTGGCAATTCTTTTCTACATGGAGCCAGTATGCAGACATGCAGTTAGAAATAGCCCATAACTCAAAAGTATAGATGTCTTGGTTGCTTATATGTCATCTTGTAACCTTTTTCATGCAGTTGGGCTAATTGGAAACCACAAGTGTACTCAATGTTGTCTCAGTGATCACAGATTTTCTAAAGTATGTGTCTGTAATCAAAGGTGTATTCACTTTTGTTGCATTGAATTTATGCTTGGTGTTTTCGATATGGTCTTACTAAAGAATTTGTTTTGGATCGATAAGAGGAAAGGCTACTGTTTAACTTGAATACATGCAAATACTGAAAGGTGATGCAGTTTTGAATTATTTGACGTTTAAGTAATATTGCACATGGAAGTCCACTCACTTCCATTGTATACTGGGAGTCTTTAAAGTACAAAACTACATAAGCTTAGACAACGATAATTTTGCACTGTAGGTTCTGATTTTTGATTTCGCAATATTATACTTCATTTTATCTTTACAAAACTGTGAAATAAGTTTCTGTTGGACATTGGACATGTATAGATTCTGCAAATAAAAATCATTAGTTTCCTCCTGTAGGATAAATCATGAAAGTATGATTGTCTCTTCCTGTGAGAATCCACAGAGAAAAGGAATTGGAAAAAATCAAGGGGTTTCAGAGAAGTGTTAGTGTTAGAACTGTTACACCAAATACAATCTTTATGCGTTTGGTAAATTTTCATCTCTTCCCTATAGTGTTAGATGTGCAACTAGAAATTTTCACACACCTCCTCCCACTCTGCACTTTCATGCCACATAGGGGTGATCAGCTGGAGGAAATCAAGCCCCTCTCTAAATTTCCTCTCAACTGATTAAGATAAACTGCTTTTCAGCCATGGTTACCCCCCAACCAATCAATTAAAGTAATCAATTAAAGGCCTGCCGGCTGAGCCTTTGGTAATTGAGGGTTGAATAAACACAGGCTGCTGATACTGATGATAAAGCCGTAACAAAACCATGGGCATGAAAAGGGCTTGAAAAATGTAATTTCTGGGATTTGAATAGGTCTCAATTGCAAGATATCTAAGGGAAGCTAGGTTTAGTTATTTATTTCATTTCATACCCAGCGCAGTCCTGGCTGTTTATCCTGCGCTGCCAGAGATTCTGCCCTAGGACTTTAAATATTGAATAAAATCATCAGCCAGGCGCTTCCAATTGGCTGTGGCTACTATTTGAAAAAAGTGCCAGTAGAATTCAAACATGGCACTGTGTTCCAGCATGTCCTCCAGTGAAAACAAATCCTCAGAGGTGGGTGAAAGAGATTCTTTGGCCGGGCTGGCCTTTCCTCTCCTGGCTTCGGGTCCAAGAGGTGAGGAGGCTCTCTGTATTTTAGGAAGCCTGAAATATAGCTGCACTGGGATCCTTAACTGAGACACATTCATGTAGATATGCATTTTTGTCTGTCTTCTGCTTAAAATTTTAAATAAGCTCTTGATTTACGGATTATGCAAACTTGGCATAAAAATATTGTGTCAAACAGAAATATAAATACAATTAGGAGAATCTTGAAAAAACAACTACTTTTTTTTTTCTTGCTGCATAAATCCTTTATTAGATAAGTTTTGGGGATTTTTACAAACTCATTTTTTCTTGCTGCTCAACTTATAATGAGCCGGCAGTCCATTTGGTTTTGATCAGTCCGCTTTTGTTGCACTTAGGGGACTGTTAGTCTAAAATTCTCGAGTTCGTCCTCCTCTGCAGTCTTGGCTTTATGAGGTGCTCATCTGCTGGGGTTTCACTGCAGAGTGGAGACATTAGAGATGGCAACATACGTCCTTGTTTAAGATTTGTGTGACCCTGCTTCTTTATGAGGTCACTGTTTACATGTATGTGCTGTCAGAGCTCAGATCTTAGGAGTGGCTGCGTATAAAGTCGGCTTCCGTGCTTTGATGACTCGCAGCATGACATGGATTCTGTAAGACAAAATATACCGTACAGATAGCTATTATAGCTTTTACTGTATCCCTTAAAAATGCTCCTGTTGTTTGCATTGTAATGAGAAAATAAAAATCCACCATTAACTAAAGAAATAGGTATGCAAACAAAAAGAAAAGAAGCTGATATTGGATATAGACCATCATTTTCTTTAAATATACTCCTGGGTGTAAGAACCATATATTGAAAAAAGTCTCTTCCCTTTCTAAGGTGTTAACGGCAGTAATACTGTATGTATGGACTGCACTCGGTTCGTGGAGGAAAGTGCTGTGCCTGCTCCAGCTCATTATCTAACAGCCGCATAACATAATTTAACATTTCCTTTGTGTTCAGGGACACCACGGCAATTAGCTAACAAGTGGGTCATCCATTAACCAGGCCCATGGCCCTGGGAGAGATATAAGCCTCCAGGGCAACACTCAACAATTCTCTGTAATAGAATGGCTAAGAGAGAGAGTCCATTAGTAAACATTTAGGAAATCAGTGAGAAGGCAGGTCTCCACGAGTAATTATATTAATGATTATTTACAACAAATACACTCTACACTTTATTGTATTTTCTTCTTTTATCTCTCCAGCGATGTTGTTTTCAACTTTGTTCTTCTACCATTTGCAGGTTCACATTAATGAACTAGGAGGTTACAAATAAAAGTTTGTAGCCTCTTAGATTGAGACTGCTGGTGCCCCTGAGCCTACAGACAATTTTAACTAAAACACAGGACTCTCGCCTCAGCTTTTTTGAATGACATTAATAATGAAAGCCTGTTGATTTTCCAGAGATTGCATTGATATGATCACGCAGTCTGAGGATTGAGAGTGCTCTTTTGAGTATTCCAACTCAAAGCCTGCAAGACTCGTAGATGCTTCCTGCTATTGACGTCCTCCTTAACTGTGATTCCAATCCCTCAGCCTCAAACTGCAGACATGCACAAAGAATAGGCTGCACTGTTGGACCCCGATCTCAACAGGGATGATATAGTATGGACACCCCTTTGAAATAGTTTACTTCAAAATAAATACTTAATGCAGCTTGCTTTTTCTGATGAAATAATTCATTGAACACACTAACATTTGTAATAGCTAACCAGCCCCTCACAACGGTGTTAGAGTAAGACTCAAGGTTGATCAATAGAGGCCTTAGGGGTTTTATTTTCTGTTCCTTGATCAAGGCTGTCAGATTAGTATAGGTACAGTGTAAATAGGACTGCTCCTTGAGCATAGGCGGCGGCTCTGCAGCCCAGGTTGGAGCATCGCTCCCTCATTAATATGATTAGGAAAACAGCCTTCGGGCAGTGAGGATGCAGAGCAGCCCACACCGAGGCTCAGTGGATACCAAAAACAGTACAGCGGCACAATGGCAGAGTGTCGGTGTGTTTTTCTTTACTCCCTTTTTGCAAATCACCAAATCTGATCAGAATGTGTAAGTGGCATACAAAAAGAAAGATGTTTCTGTGACCATGACCCAGGGTGAAATTTTATTCCTTCAGAAGTGTAATTGGTTGATGTTTACTGATCTGGTGAAATTTAATAACCACAAGGAATAAAGATTTTAACATTCTGAAAACTTGCTAATTCATGTTTTAGAGAGGTTATCGATCATTTTATTTTGTGAACAGCATTGTCGGCTTGGTTTTGTCTTTAAAAAAATGTCCTCTCTCTGGCTGTCTTTCTCCTTGTTTCGCTTATTCACTTACCAAACCGTTCTCTTTTACAGGATTCACTAAAACCTCACACATTGTGAAGTCTGTCATATCAGTTCCAGGATGTGAGAGGTGGGAATTAGAGACATTTCTGCCATTTTTAAGTGAAGATTTGGGTTTTTGTTCACTTCATTAATTTCTAGAAATTAGCAAATTTGTGTAGCATGTTTTTTAAGGCAAGAGGGTGGGAAAAAAGTGAAATATGAGTGATAATATAATTGATTAGTGGTAGTAATGCTTCATTTCTCATCTGATTTGCAATCCATTTGGCTCTGAAAATCACCAGACAAGGTTTTTTTTCACAGTGGCTGTCATCTAGTGAGTAATTATCATTGGTCTGTGTGTCATAAGCCACGAAGGATAGTGACACTTCTACTGATCTATTCATCTTTTAGTGCAGATGAAATCTCCTCCTGGCTTCAGAAACCGGTTGTCACCTCCTCAATTCAACAGACAGACAACACGCGTGTTATTAGTATGTGTTCCACAATCAGCAAAATGGGTGAAAGTGAAAACAGGCTGTACAGCTTCACATAGCAAAAACCACTTAATATGGACAATCTGTTTATAATAACTACCATGTAATGGAATTTTATTGCAGACTGTAAATTGCTCATATGATCGCAGGGACATGCTAATTGTAATTATGCTCATGCTTTTCATAGTGGGTTGCAGTGTCTCTGGCTACTTGCAGAATTTTTATTCATTTTGTTTTACTTACTTTTGCAAAGATGTCAGCTTTGTTCAAATGTCCAATGTATTTGCCTGATTGTCCTCTTCCTTTGGGTCTCGGAATGCTATTGTATGAGAGATTGAATATAGTGAGCTGTGTTCTGTTATAACTAACTCGCCTAACTTGCAATACAGCAGCTTTTGTGTTTCACATAAAAGCAAATCTTTTGTGCTTTACATTGTGTTTTCACGGACGGACAAGGATATGAATAAACAGTGACTTGTAAATTTATGTCTTATTTTAGGTTCCCTCATGTGTTGTTTATAGGTTAGAGTGTGATGTTTCAAACGAATTCCTATAGAATTTGTTTGTATTTTATAGTCTTCTTGTGCTTGCCTTCAAATGCTGCTTTCTAAGGACCTTAAAAAGCAGACCTGATGGTGTGCAAGTCACAGTTGGTTGTGTGTGCAGTACCGCAGACAGCCAGTAGATGGTACTCTACTGTGGGGCTAAGCAAGAACAGGGGCACACAGTGTTGGTGTGAAAAAGGACAGGAGCTTCTCAATCAACTATCACAAGGTCATTTGATAAGGCATGTTTAGAGAGATTCTTAAAGAAATAATACAACTCCCCACATTGCATATTTGTGGGTTTTACAGAATATATACACGCTGTGGGCATTAAAAAGCCTTGCACAAAGTAGCAGCATAAATTTAAGTTGAGAGACAGATTATATAGAGGTAATCACGGGTGTATTACCCCATGTCTGTCCAGTGCTGTGTGTAACGGACAACAGCAGATGGCCCATGGCTGCCTCCCTGCATGGCCTCGTCAGCAAGAATGTTAGGTAGAGGTTACTTTGTTGGGTGATTATTCCTGTCAAAAAAGCAGGCAACAATGCAGCCCACTGCTTTGTTTCCCTGTTTTCAAAGGCATTTGTTCTTTGATAAGGTACCGGAAACAGTTAGCGACACGACGGTGGGAACCTATGGAAAAGAATACACTTTCTATCAATTGTGTGTTCCTTATCCCCTGGTGGCGTTTGCTGGGTGTGGGAATAGGCAGCATTCTGGGCACTGCTGCTCTGAGATAGCATTCACAGACCAGAGCACAAGAACAGGCTGCATTCAGTCTGAGGAACCAGGGGCCCTACACTGCAGAATTGTACACAGGGATGGACAATGTACACTATCTTTGGTTTGGACACAAAGAACCAAGGAAAGATTTTATTGTAAGGTTTGGCAGGTCTTGTTTGGAGACTCTCTCTCTCCCTCTCCCTCGGCCTCTCTCCATTTATTGCTCACTCTGTCTCTGTATTTGCCTGCTACTTTCCTGTTGCAGAAATTTCATTACAAATGTATTATTGTACTTTAACAGATTTGCTAAAGACAGACAGAGGAGTAGCTGCTACCTTCTATCATTTCCTGTCATCATCTCTCTCTCCATCCAACTTATGTCTCTGTGTTCAGGCATTCTTCTCAATCTCTGTGATCTCTGACAGAAAGTGAAATCTTAATTATGGTTTTGTTAAAATGAAAGGAGGGGATCTGAAAGGCGTTTCTGCCGCATTTGTTGATGCTCCATCAAATAGAACAAATAAACATATCTGCAGCGTACGCTCTGAAACAAGCAGCAGAATGTTGTAGATATTGATATAATTGATACTATTTAATAATTGGCATCTGTGCGTGCTGAATGTCTCCTCTGATTTGTGATCCATTCGGTGCCGGAGCTCATCAGATGATGTGAAGGCTAAGCATTTTTAATAGAAGCTGGACCCACTGCTGCCACCCACAGAGACACCACATTGCATTGGGTAAATTAGTATTATGATTTTAAGGGATAAATACCCGTTCCACCTAATTAATCCACCACATCACAGGGTGATATGACACCATGAGCCCAATAGATCAAGGACCACAGATCAAAGGCACCGCCACTGTTAGAATCCTACACAGGCAAGAAGAAGGTTTCTTGTTTATTTCTATGTACACATGGCCTGTGAACTAATAACTAAAGAATACAGCAATATAGGCAAATTTGTTTATTGGTTGTTGACCAAATGATGTTGCATCGTTGGTCCACCAATAAGCATGTCTAATTAGGCAGTGTGGTTTCAAAACTCAAGACTGAAATTTTAAGGCTTGTTGAAATTCCCTGTTTGGAAAAACATCATTCTGTCATTAGCATAATGTACGATTTAAAGTGTGTGCTCTGAATTAAGCTCCTATTTGTAAATTGGATTCTTATGGTCAGTATCTAAACTCAGATCTGATCAATATGTTAGCTGGAAAACTTTTTTAAACGGTTCCCTGTCAGAACTGGTAATAAATTGATTATTTGCTTTAGTATGTAGCTGAGGGCTCAGGCTGACGATGGCAAAGAAATATAAAAATGAAATAACAGAAAAGATGGACAGTTAACAGTTGCCTGCTCTGTAAATAAAATAAAGAACCTTGTCAGACGCAGAATACGTTTGAGGACAGCTATGATAAAATCAATGTTCTTTGATGTTCTAGTTTAAATGAACATAAGGCAACTGATGGAAATAAGTCTTAACTAATCATGTAAGCATAGAAAACAACATTATGACATTGCTGTGGCATGTTGTGAGGGTTTCTAGTATTCAAAGTGTTGCACAAACTTGGGCCTTTCCTCATCCTGATAATCCTGATGTAAGAAAAGAGCTTTCTAGGCCCTTTTTCTATTTAACACACTGGCTGCGCTCTAAAAAATGTCACTGTTCTGCCAAGTTTACCACATATTCACTGTTTACTGATGGTTGTTACACATGTGGTTTTTGCATATGCTCTCCTCTACCACTTAAATCATCTGCGGTCCCTTGGCTTTCTTTTGACATGTGCAATGTTGGTGCTGCCACTGCAGCTTAAATTTTTCAAGCAAAGAAAAGGCATGTGTATGAAATAATAATGACCATTTCAGACAGTTATATTTTCCACATCTGACTGTCATCTCTCCTTTTCTTTCCTTCTGTGACCACCACAGTATACCAGACCTCTTACATACATCTCTATCATGATTTTGTTTCTGTAGTCATGGACTATTGACTGTAGTTGTCATTGTTATTACAGTTAATGGTTCTTATATTTTTGCTTATTTTAGAACACATGGAGTCCAACGTTGGGAAATGACTGACAAAGCTTTTTTGGAGCACCTTAGTTCTCATCATTCCTTTGAGTGATATGGCTCTTAAATAAAATCATCAACAAAGCTAGGCTTTGGACCTCCTCTCATGGGACACAATCCCCAACGTCAGAGATCCAAGGTTGACTGGACTGACTGACTGACTTGGGAATATGGTCTTGTCCTCAATAATTCATACAAGAGTATCAAGTGCTTCATTAATATACTATTACAAGCTATGGCAAAACAAGAGCATGCATCCCAAAATTACAGCATTTTCAGGTGCATTGTTTTTTAAAAAAAAACAAAACATTCTGCATAATCCTGTTCTGATAACGCATTTTATTGAGCACTTACCAGCTGATTGCTGTCGCACAATGTTAGGTTAAATTGCAAATGCCACTCAAAACACTCTCCATTATTTATTTAAGGTAGCATTGTGACAAATCCCACTTCTGTCAGATGACATCAGTGCAAATGATGTACACATGTCTTGTGGCGTAGAATCTCTTTCAAAGAGGCGCTGTTTGTTTTGTCACTGTTCCTTTGTGTAGGCACGGCTGCAGTCTCAGCAGAGTGTGGATGTCACAAAGCATTAGGAAGTATGAGATTCAGGATGTTGCATTTAATCTCCTCGACTTCCCCAGTTAGCAGAGGAGCCAAGCAGCAGCTGAGGGAGTCCCAGCATCCTGTATAACAAAGCTGGCTGACATGATGTTTGCCTGAGGGGCCTGCACTCACTCTCTCACAGGCATAGTCTGCAAGCATGTAAAACAATGAGAAACCAGTCAGCTGACAGATACACTAAGCTGCAGTCACTTTGAATGACAAGAGTGTCTGAGAGAAGCAGCGGCGGCCCCAGTCTGGGACTCGCTACAAACAGCTTTGCGAGCAGACAGAAGGCTCTATCACAGCTATCACTCAGGGCTTCTTAGATCACGCTGCTGTAGTTTATTTTAGTGTTGGGGTACTGCAGAGTTATCATGTAGTGTATATTGTGACAAGATTTTGCCCCAAACAACACCGGCCTGTGGAGAGAATAGCTGCCTGCTTATGTGACTGTGGTGTGTTCTCCTCTGTTGCAAAGGCAGTAAGTAAAGCACAGTGGTCACTCTGATTACTGAGAGTGCCGCTGTGGCCCAGGGTTAAATAGGAGCAGATGCCTGCTTACAGAGCAGGGTGAGACTCACTCCTCAGATCTCGGCCCCCCTCAAGCATACCAGTTCAGTTTTCCTTCCATGTAATGGTGATCCACGGCAAGACGCTGCATCTGAGCCTGGTGACCCCAAAGTTTATGGAAATTACAATCAAGGTAGTTATTTAGATTGACCTGATTTGATGCTCAGGTGATGTAGGTGCTCCACTGCTCTGTGTCAGTGTCAGATTAACCCTTTCCTGTTTACCTCCAGCTTTGGAATCAGGTTGCTGCAAAAGATGTGAGTGTGATTGAGATTTGGAGGGCCACCCTCTGCTCAGAAATGTGAACAATTTGTCACAACAAACCTACGAAAAGGAACATTTTCAAAAAGACAGATCCCTTTATTATTGTCCATTAAGGAGCATCTCAAAAATCATGTTTTTTCTTTCTTAACCTCATTAAATGAAGGTCATCAATGTGAGATAATTGTAATCCATTGTAAATTCTTCTTCACCAGTCACTTTTAGAATTGAATTTAAGATTCTACTGATCGTTTATAAAGCGCTTCATGGTTCTGCTCTCAGCTACATGTCGGTATTGCTGTGCCACTATAAGCCAGGGTGCAGCCTCAGATCCTCACACAGAGCCTTGTTGGCTGTTCCTGAGACCGGACTTCAGACTAAAGGTGGCCGAGCTTTTGCAGTCAAGTCTCTTTAGCTCCAGACCTCTCTGTCTGTGTGTCCGAGTGAGTGACATTGTTGAAACTATCCTGAACGTGTATCTTAAAAATAAACAAGCCTTTTATTATTCCGAGACCGCCATTTTATGTGCTTTATTATTAGTCAAGAGTTTTATCTCTGTATTACTTTGCTTGATTTTAATTGCTTCAGTTCTGACTTTATTTAATTTTGATATGAACATGTAAAGTAAATTTTAACCTGATATTGGAATACTTTGCAACTCATTTTGGCCAATTGCCAATACATACACATACATGCACCTAATTGCAGAGCACATCAGTCTCTACTGAAATGGAATTAGCATATGATGCTATTATGCCTGTTCTTATGACTGTTCTTATGAACTACTGACAGGTGCAGACTTAAAATACAATGTACAATTTCACTTGGGGAAAAAGGGCAACTACTCCAACTTCCATGTAAAACGAGTCATTTTTTAAAGTATTGTATTTTCATACAAACCTGCAAACCTTTAGTCTGTCAGACAGGATCTGCCTGTCAGTGTTCATTTTGGACTGATGCCAGTATTTCATTTTAAAGCCTTTGTTTGCCGACACAATGATAATGCTGATATCCTCATACATTCCTATTTATAATTATTATTGTCAGTTGCCTAAAATAAAGGCATATGCATGAAGAACACTTTTTCAAAATCCAGAGAATCTACATTTCATCAGCAAATCCAAGCCTATTTTCAAATAGCCATGCTTAGCTGACACACATACCCCACGGTCCCACGGGTGTCCAGGCAGCACATCCACCGCTCCCTCTGCAGGTAAAGAGGCCCACTCAAAACGGTCATATGGCTCAGCCTTTGGCTTCTCTGCCCGTCCTCCTGTGCATCTCTGGGGTACATGAGACTCTTCGGCATCCACCACTTCTCTCATTAGCACATGCCAGGCTGCTAGTTGCTGTGGCTGAATCCAGGGCATGTCAGGAGCCATGTCTAGGAGCCACTTGAACTGACAAGATGAGAATGAGGGGCCAGGGGCTGGCATATGGTGCTGATTAGCAGTCAAGTTTACAGGGGTTCTCCATCCACAGAACATAATCAGACCTCCTCACAGCATCCTGCCCACTGAACATCATCTCACACACATCGATTCCCACAAGATACCACCGTGCCTTCTAAAAAAAAAAAATTCCATTATTTGAAAGTTTTCCTTCGAAAGGAAACACTAAAGTTGCGTCTTTTAAACTGGGTCTTACATCGTTGAGACTGTACAAATATGTGTTTGACGATTTTCTTGTAAACAGGTCTTTTGGAATTAATGAAAATGAAAAGCGAGTTCTCAGGCTTACCCTGAGGGACCTTGTCAAATGTTGATGGATTTCTGTGTGCACTGACAAGTAAAAACTAATATCTATGAAAAAAAAAGAAATCACAAAACTATTCTACATATTAATGAGTGATTTCAAACAGTCTATGCCTGCCCTGGATGCACCTCCCTGCCCACCAGGCACAGAGCACAACTCCCCTCAAACAAAACTTTCAGTGCCACAGTCGAAGCAGCAACATCTGGCTCCTCATGTAGGCACTTATTAGGATCAAATTAAGTAGAAATGAATGGGATGATACATGACAGGGTGCAGATGTTCAAAGCTGTGGTGTGAAAATCTGAGGGCAGAAAACGGCTTAATGAATTCTGCGTCTTACAGCAGGGGTGAGGCTTTGGGTTCACAGGTTAGAAAAAAAAAAGGCTAATTAAATTCTGAAGCAGACGCACGAGAAAATAAATGTTTGTTGCTTGTCGCTCCCCCGTTTACCCGTGGCACGCTTTGGGACAATGTTATGATTTGCAGTTAATCAAGCAATACAGGAAAATGTAAGTGAGTGGTCTGCTCTTTTGTGATTTACGAACAGATGCATATCGGACTTGGCACATTCATGTCCCTGGTGAACTGCTTCACATATTAGCTGGGTTTCCATGAGAAAAAACTGAACCTCTGGTGCTGGTTTCCCCTCAAATTATTTTGTTTAACACAATGTGTTGGACGCATTTTAAATTCATTACTAGAGTAAATTTACAATAAGGATGTAAAAGAAAAAAATCCCTAAGATTTCTTATCAGTAAATCTTCCTTGCAAAAATATATCTACACAGAGCCGTACAGTCCAAAATGACCATTCTTCATTTTATTTATGAGACTGTTTTATGTCACCTTAAGATATTATTCCATGCAGTATATTGACTTTGAAGCACCTCTGCCAGTTAGACTGGCACAGACACACACTGGGCTGTTGACGTCACACCTCTCAGTAGATAGCAGCTTCTTTTAAAGAGCCATAAGACTTTAGCCAGGGGGAAAACTCAGTTTAGCTTAAATGATGTCATCACACATCTAAAAGTGACTTTCAGCTGGCTGTCATGGCTGAGCTACTCAATAGTTACCTCAGTGTTGAATCACAATTCTTTTAATTACATCCTTGAGATCTATCATTTTAGCTTATTTTCCTTCTTTGGTGTGGGGCTGCTTCTCTTCTAAATCACAAAGTCTCTCCTTCCTCGTTAATGTCTCCTCAGACTGCGCACCGACCCCCAAAGCTGTGCAGGGCCAAGTCTAATTTACACATTTTCACCAGCGTAATGTTTATGGGTCTTTTTCCTTGACTGGCTTCATTGCAGAGTGTGTGTGTGTGTGTGTGTGTGTGTGTGTGTGTGTGTGTGTGTGTGTGTGTGTGTGTGTGTGTGTGTGTGTGTGTGTGTGTGTGTGTGTGTGTGTGTGAAAACTGTAAGTTTGTAGATGTTACAGCTAAATGTTTAAAACAGATGTGGGTCCTTGTAGAGTTCTGTAATTGGTTTTATTGTCTTTTTGCAGAGAAAAATATGCAGACAACCTTGATGGACTAATTATTTTGGATTGAGTGACCGTTTCTCTTTCTGCTTACACTTAGCATAGTCAACAATCCATGTATTAGTATAAAATATAGCGGACAATACATAGTTTTAAAAGATGTACCGCATCAAAATAATAAATTCTTTTCAATGGGAAATTAACTTTGCTACTTCACCGTTCTATTAAAACTTCAGTGCTGTTTGAGTTTCTGCCGGGGTCAATCTTGATTGTATATACACAAAGCAAAGTCAAAAATGATTGAAATGGGAGCATCAAGTCAAATTCGAATAGCATTGAGAAGCTTCGTGTC
The DNA here is from genome assembly GCF_021347895.1 of Acanthochromis polyacanthus. Classification (NCBI taxonomy): domain Eukaryota; kingdom Metazoa; phylum Chordata; class Actinopteri; family Pomacentridae; genus Acanthochromis; species Acanthochromis polyacanthus. The sequence goes on along the minus strand of NC_067114.1, from coordinate 10,293,135 downwards.
ATATTTTTGACAGTGACAAAAACAGGAATGTATTAAATAATTTTGTGATCTTCTGCCGTGACATACCACGTTATAATTTATACATGGTAATGTTCTTCCTTTTTTTAAACCAGAAAAATGTTAATTTCTTCTCCTGACCTTAGGGATCTCAAAAAATGTATCTTTAATATTGACACCTCTCTTGATCCAGCATACAGTTCTGTATTGACCCAAGCATAATGCAAAACAAATAGTGTCCAAGGCCTTTCTATTGGTGGCATCCAGAGGGAGCAATTTGTTTTTACAATTCCAAGTAGAGGGCAGGTGAGTTATTTCTTTGGCTGTGTTTTACACATGACTGTGTTCCTGCATATTATAGAGAACCCTATAAAAATTTTTAAGTGCAGACCCATTTCCCTGCACAGGAGACGTATCACACTTTGTTCCAAGCATTCTGACACATAAACACACATTTTTGGTATTTCACAGCTAAGAAAAATACTCCGGAGCTCCTTTTCTTCTCTGTTTCTATACCAAAAATAATCGCGGATGAGCAGCCTTCAAAATTTGAAATGTTGTATAAGACGATGCAGAGATGCCAGGAAAAAAAAAACGGAGATACACTCATATGCATACAGTGTAGACACCCACACACACAGACACACTCTACTGTGACTTTGCAAACACACTCCATCTTTCTGGGTTGGCACTTCCAACAGGAAACTGACTAACAGTATTATGTGACACCATGGAATGTTCTAGGGAGCAGCAGCCTAGCAGCACTGACCTACACCCAACAACAATACCTCTTTTTGTCCTGCCTTTCCCTCAAAATCTCAGCTCTCCTCTCAAATGCAGGTGTGGTGCTCCACAATAAACATTTTTCAACAGGCGTAATTAAAAGAAATGAAGTCAGTGTTCCTTAGCACACATCAGGGCACTCAGGGGAATGACACAGCTCCCCTTATATAGGAAACTGGGAGGAACAGCATGTTACAGTACATGCCAGCGCTCCACTAAGTCGATTGTAAATAGAATTTGGCTGGTGAACCAATAAAAACAGGAGAATTTAAAAAAAGAGAGAGGTTCTGGACATTTATTCATTGAACAGACAAGTATGACACAGTTTTCTGAGTAACATTTTATTTAGACTGGAAGAATAATTTTGGGTGGTCTATGGAAATTGTAAAATGTTCATTATGAAGCATTGCAGCAGGATGTTTAAACTGACAGACTTTTAAAAGTAATCTGTAATGGAAGAAAATTAACCTTAAAAACATGAACTACCTATTAAGGATCTAATATTTTTCTATTTCCTCAGGTATATTATTAAAATGAGTTTCATTGCAAACCTTTTTCTCAAATGTGCTCTTTGTTAACAGCAAATGCATAGTAGTGAAATATAGGTTTGTTAAAGATTTTGCTCATGATGTGATTTTTTTTCTCCTTTTACTTGAATTTTCACTTGAGGTGTTTGCATTGGGTGTGCAGACTAATCTTTGGATGCTTGAATTGCATCAGTCAGTTTCAACAAGTTGTGTAAATGCAACTATGTCACAATGGCTATGCAAATTTTGCAAAGACCAAAGCCATTAAGTTGACGGGCTGAGAATTATACGCAGATATAAATTACTTCAACTTTAAAGCAACCTGTGTATGCATATTTATTTGTGCTTCATTTGTAGATAGTTTGACATGCTTATTAGTCACTTAGTATCCAGTAAGAGTGAAAAGTTTATCATTTCAGTTTACGAAATCCTGGTTATCTCTGCAAAATATGCAGCCAATTCTAACTTTGTCAAATGCAGATCTTTCCCGTTTTTTTTTTAACCACTTAGCCACAAGGCAACTGAACATTTTTTTAAAAAGGAAAATGTTCACATATGTCAATATTACAGTGACAGTTCCAAACAACAGTTTCTTTAATCAGTGTAGTAGATTTAGCATGTTTTTAAGATTTGATTGAGCTGTGTTTTCCTACTTGTCCTGATGTAGGGGATTTGAGGCTTGCCACGGCTTCATTGGGGTTTCAGCCACACAGCAGGAAGAAGATAAAAAGGGGGGCTTTGCAGGCAGAAAAAAAAAATCACAGCGCATTAAAAACAAATCTACTGGGGGATCCACCAGCAGCTTAAGTGAGCCAAGACGATTAAAGGGTCAGTGGTCATAGACTGCAGGTTGAACGTACCTGATGCCACTCACCTTGGTCCACAAGAGGCATTGCCAAAACCAATCTTTCAAAATCAAATACATGCACAGGAGACACTGTGAAGGTCAATGCAAAGTTACGGTAGATAATGGCAACCAGCTCAGCACATCTCTTGGCTTGTTCACTCGTTCTTACTGTACAAGTCCTCTGGAGTATTGCACATTTCTAAATAGTTTTTCCAAATGTCCAGACAGCCAATAATTCCATTTACTCCACCATGAAAATAAACCTAGAGATAGCTGAATTTTGGTAGAGAAAGGCAGTCCATCAGAAATCAAGAAACTAATGTCTGCTTTTATGATCTATTGACGTCTGCACTGCATTAACACACAATAACTTTGAAAATGTAAAAATAAAACCAGACATGATGTTCACTGTGATAGATGCTGTTACTTATTGCAAGCCTTCTCTTTGATTTAATCCTCTGCTAAATGAATGAATAGAAACCAGTGGCTGCTGGACTTAGACCATTGAAAGCAGTCAAACAAAAAAAAGTCTGCGCTTTGAAAATGATGGAGAATGTGCTCTAAATGCTCAATAACACAGGGAATGTCTTGTTGGACTGCCATGGCTTCAGCGAACTGTTCACTGGTTCACACTTTATTGAATATCATTATTGCCAAAGTCAGTTCATCACAGTCAAAAGCAGCTTAACAGTTTGGTGGAAAAACTTCATACATGCATAGTTTTAGCTTTTTTTTTTTTTTTTTAACAAGTTTTACAATCGACTCAGACCTTCACAGAGGCATTTGTGCTGCAGAAGGCTTTAAAGAAGTGCAATTCTGAGTTTGTTGTCTGCTTATATCAACTGTGAGGTCGACCCGTTGACATGTAGCAGGTTGTTTCCTTTACTGCTGGAATACACTGCAAGTCGTTGTGATCCTGTAATGTATCAAACAGACAGATAAAATGAATTACTACTGTACACTTTGTCTTTTTCATTTCTGCAGAATACAAGATGGAAAACTATAATGACCATTAATCTTTTTTTTTTAGTGCTTGCATTGGCTGCAAAAAGCACAATGGTACCGTGTGCTATATGGTACTATATATTTGCTGCTGTAACATTGAAAATGAGTGCAGAAACCTGTTGAGAACACACTTTCCCCTCGGAGTTTTTCTTTTAGTGAAACACAGAGGGTGGACTGCAGTGACTCAACATTTCACTATATCAATAAGGGCCTCTCTCTTTCCTCTGTCTGGTGTCGCTAGTGGTGACTGTGAGTGGCTCCCCAGCCAAAGACCTGCTTTATCAGGCAGCCAATTTAACAAGACAGCTCCTTTCATGCTTCTTGGCTTCTCCAGTGGTAATGGATTTCCTCAATGAGTGTCTCTCTTTCTCCAGGTTTCACACTTTTCTTTCTGTTCTGCTGGGCCCCACTCCAGATCAGATCTTTTGCCACTGACTTTGATTTCTTAAGGTAAGTGATCCATCGCTCCAGGCCTGACCAGCATTGCCTGAAATCTGGCCTCACTTTGGCTCCCTCTGCCTGATATTGTACACTCTAATGCAAAGTGAAATAGCACGTCTAAGTAGCCTGTCACTCCACCCTTTGCCCCACCAACCCACCCACCTATACCCACCCCACCTCCAAGTCTCTCTCGTCACCTCCTCTGGTTTCCAAGCTGCCCAGCTGGGACTCATTTCCAGTGTGTGTGTGGAAGGTAAACGATACAGTGATATTAAGGGGCATTAAACAAGCTGATGACATTTTGGTCAAATTAATGAACACTGGCACTTTAGATGGGGAGGAGGAAGACAGAGGGACTGAATAGGTAGCTTCTTTTGTAAAAGATGTCAATCGCTTGCATTTAAAAGCTGCATGAGGCAAGTTTTGAGTAAACTCCAACCATTTGTTTAAATTCCGCAGTTTGAACACAGGCTTCATGAATTTCATTTGCATTGCTTTGTTCCTAGCTCCAGACTACATTAGTGCGTGTTTTCTTCTCCAAATCCAGATTGATTTTTGAACCTCAGTTCCTTCTGTTAGGGAAAAGCAAACTGAAGATGTGTGAAAACAGTGTGTATATTGTTTAATTATCTGATCATCCTGAGCACATGCTGACAACATAAAAGGAGTGCAGCATCGAGTACAAGGAAACATAGATGGTCTAGTATTTTAAGGCTCAGTGACTGCCCATATGATCTCTATAAAACAAATCACTGCTGGCTGTCCCATACAGTGGGCCAGCAAAGTGACAAATTCTAAAATACTGACTTTCTGTGTGCTGCTTTGCTCGTTTGCTGTAGGTTTATACTGATTCATGGTACCAACTTTTTTCAGCGCTAGTATATAAGTTTGAATGTTAAAAATAGTAGTAGTAGCAAACCCTGTGGCATCATCAACCTTAATGCTACCTTTTAACTGCTGCAAGCGTCCCAACTGTTATCTATCAGCAACTCCCAGCCCCTATATCTGCCCCAGATGATGGTTCAACAGGAAACCAAAGATCTACTTAACTTTTATACAAATTACCACAATCAACTCTTTTGTTAGACCAGATGTGATGCATAAAATGTTTTCGATTGCATATTAATGCAACATAATGCTATAACTAAGCATCTCTACTGACTTGACTTTCTGGAAAAACACACCCCGAGGGCAGAGGTCTAGCAGCCTAAATAGTCCACACTTCATATATAAATATTGAGCAGGTCCAACCATCTCCATCAAATCTTAAACCTAGAAGGCCATTTGACTCTGTAGTGAACAGCAGATGAGATTCACACTAGTGTCAAACATCAAAGAATGACAGCATAATGAATTCTAACTCTTTACTGACCCAAACATATTTTAGATCCTAAAGAGGATGGTAGTTGTGCATACCAAACAAAGGTTAGTGATTGTTTATGGTTGCTAGAGAAATGTAACCTATAACATCTTTCCTTGAGAAGCTTGTGCGTTTCTCACTTTCCTAACAGCTGTGGTTTGCAAAACGTCAGACCCCTTTCACCAGTAGGCCAAACTGTAACTTAGCTCTAAAATAGCTCAACCCAAACTAAATATACTCACTAACGGACATGCGCTGGAACATTATATACTTCAAATATACAGTAATATGACCTATGTCTTTTTATCTGAACTATTTATACAGCCCCTAGTTTGTATGTTTGGACAGAATGTGAATGACAGTTCAGATTTACAAGAGATTTACTTTCCTCTAACACGGTAGCTCATAGAAGGATACCATCAGTTTAACACAGTGAGTGATACATAAAAGCAAATTTGACATTCTTGAACTTCATGGTCCCTCTGAAAGAAGAGGGGGGACCTTGAAACACCAACACAGAGGCCAGTTTCTCTCTTTGATTATTGCCATCCAAGGGAGATAAGATAAGATAAGATAGACTTTATTAATCTCACAAAGGAGAAATTTAACATTACAGGGCTCTTAGAAACAAAAAACAAGGGAGGTGGTTAGTACTGTCGCCTTGCAGCTAGAAGATCCCCTGTTCATGTCCTGGCCTGGGCCTTGGATCTTCCTGCATGGAGTTCCTGCACATGCATGGATTTTCTCCGCGTACTCCGGCTTCCTCCCACAGTCCAAAAAACATCCTAAATTGTCCATAGGTGTGAATGTGAGTGTGATTGTTTGCCTGTATATGTAGACTGATGACCTGTCCAGGGTGCCCTGTGCCTTCGCCCCAAGTCAGCTGGGATAGACTCCAGCCCCCTAATGAGGATTAAGTGGTGTATAGATAATGGATGGATGGATGGATGGATGGATGGATGGATGGATTATTGCCATTCAGTCATGTATAAATTGGGCATTACTTGAAGTATGCACAAGCGCGTACGGAAAATGTAATTGAAACTGAAATCAGAATAAAGGACATGCAGTAGGCATTGGAAACTCGCACGTAATCTGACTGCAACTTTCAAACTGAAACTGTGTTAGCAGAAAATACTAGATCAAAACAGAAACCTAAACTCAACCCAAGACAGAAATACACTAGGCTTATGCACATACAGGCTATATCTCTGGGGGAAAAAAATGGTGTGGCAGCATGTAGTTCATACCAAAGATTGCATACCTATACATCACCATAGAGAATGTTTGAATAAGATGAAATTCACTGACAAAGGTCTGGCACAGAGTGAAAGAAATACAAGCAGCAGTACCTCAGAAATGTTGGTGAATATGCTGTAGTCTCATAGGCTTGATCTAAGGGGTGCACAGGCACTTTTTGAATGTAGGTTAGCTATGTTTTGGCAGTACTCACCAGTGTTAACTGTGACAAGAAATAGGTGTTTTTCACAATAAAAACTAAACTAAATTAAATAAATTGATAAAAATGATTAGTAAACTGATTAATGAAAGTTTTCTCTGTGGTGGAAAGACACCAGTCCCTATATGATTATTGTAATATCTATATTTCTATATACTTTACGTATTATGCTTGCAATCAACAAAATAGTGTCTGAAATGCTTTAGAAAGTATTCTGTGTCCTCAGAAAATCTGAAAATTTAGGCCGAGCAAAGATTTTCACTCTCTAAAACCCCAGTACGTTTTATACAAAAATCATATTTTGGATCCTGCACTACACATACCCATATATTTTGTGTGGTAAAGGGTCTTATGTTTGGAAACTCTTTTCCTCTTGATATTTTCCAACTATACTTCCACTGCTGATGTATCTCTAGCTGAAACGGCTGACCTGTTGCACTAAGAAGGGCCTGCATTCAGTAATTTATGCATCTTCTTGTAATCTTACATGATGTTAGTGGTTAATGGAGAAATTAATTTCTAAGCTAAACTCTTCTTCAGATGTCAGTGAGACTTGGACAAGAAATGGCAATAAAACTGCTTGGAAAATCTATGTACGAGAACCACATTTCTAAAAAGGTAAATGATGTGGGTGAAATGCTAATGCTACTTTTAGTTGGATAACTTTCATGTTACGATTGGAAAGAATGATAAATTCCAGGATTGTTTATAGCACTCCATATAAATCATCCAAAAGATATTCGCCAAACAAATATCACTGATTCATGGATTTAGTGTTTCTTCTGAAACTAAACCCAGAAGGTAAACTGTGTTTTAGTGAGTGAATTATCTTTTGAATGAGATGCTGAGAAGAGAATAGGTAGCTGAGCTGTTGCTAATATTAATGCTAGATGTGCCAGGTGGAAAGAATAGTTCTGTTCTAACAGCCAAAATTTGAAAAAGAGGACATTATCTGGATTTGCTGTGGAGTCCACCTGTAACAATGGTAACAGTACACAAAGATGGTGACAGCTATGGTCTCAGAGTACTTAAAAATGTAACAATGACACTAAAATTTCTTATTTTCTGTTGACTAGAAGTATTGTAAAACTACCAAAAACTACTAAAATTTCACGTAAACCAATATACATATGTATTAAAAGACTAAAACCGAAACTAAATCTACACCAGGTACCAAAATTAACACTCCGAGTCGCTCAGAGCCCAACACACAGTCACAGTAGTTACATGTGTAAAAGGAAATGAAAATGTAAAAATATGTTTCAGATTGTGATTATGTGCATGTTGTATAAAAAATTCATTACTGCCTGAGTAAAAAGTTGGATAGATCAAAATAGGAGCATAAATGTAAAATCAAATGTGCATGAAATGGATAAAAAATATGTCTCAAGCACTGAATCGGTTTATACTTTAGTTTAAATCAAAGAAAAGGGACACATGCATTAGTTTTCTCATCTAAACTGTATCCCTTTTATTAAGTTCAACATGGCGCTTTATTGTACAGGAGGAAAGACAGAAATCTTGCAGTGGAATATTGAAATGCTGTTCATAACACAGTCGTATTAGCTAGTGCTGTCTGCTAAGTTGAATGGTGAGTTTCATTTTTTTTCTAGAGACACTTATCTTTAGAATCTGACTCCTGCTGTTTTCTACCCTCTACCAGCATCTCTTGCCTTCCCAATGTTAACGTCACTTAGTGCCTTTCCTCAGTGCATTTCATCAGAGTAAATCCTGTGGTTGAACAGCACACAGACTCATGGTTTATGCTTCTTCTTTTCTGACGACTGGGTTTATTCAGTGCTGCTAACCCTTTGCTGTGATGCTTATGCATCTGTGTGGTTCTGAGACATTCGTTACATCATGCAGTTTCCAGTGCAGCATTATTAAACTGAATTAAATAATTTGCAAAAGAGTTTCTTTAGTCAAAGTGTCACTGGTTGGGGGAATACTCAAAATGCCCTAACTCCATGTGCTTCTCTATAAATGTGACAAAAAGTATGCTTTTTTTTTTTTTTTGCAAATCATACAACAGTTAATGGTTGAAATCTAAAAGTGTCAATAAGTTTGAAAATTTAGCTTCAACAGTTTTCCGATTGCAATAAAATCTGTGCCCAAAATGGATCCTTTTTCTGCAGAAATGAAATGTAGCAACTTCCATTTCCCTTTTACATCTCGTTTTGTGAATGTTCACTCATAACCATACCTATATTGGAGACTGAGGATGGGAGGCAGAGTCACAAGAAACCAGATGACAACTGTTCCAGGACTTAAATTTCAAACCACACACCATTACATCCTTAACCGTAGGAGCCACATTGAGAACATTGGGTCTGGAAAAACGGCAGTACAATTTAGTGGACTAGAAGAAAGCTTTTAAAACCAAAGTCTTAATGTGAAGCAGACGGCAAAGTTTAATTTTGCTGCAGTGATTCCAGAAGTGAACATGTGTCTCACCAAGGTGCCAAATTTCTGACAACTTAGATATTCAGGGCACCAACACCATTAATCCCCTGAATTAACAACATAAATGAACTGCAATAATTCATTCAGGTCTTTTTTTTCCAGCTCAAAGTAACTTTTAAAAAAGTGAGTCAGATGATTTTTTCAGACAAGGACTTTTATATCTTTTGAGCACAAAACCACAGTGGAGGTAACTGCCAAATCCTCAAATGAAATACACTGTACTTAACGGCAAAACCAATAAACTGATAAATTAATACGCTTCAATATGATCTTTATTCCTTCTTTCTCTTTTCATGTGCACTGCACATTATAGTTAAGAATGCCAACAGCTTAAATAAATGTGAAGCTTCACTGATGCTGATTATTAAGATATTTTCCAAGCTCTGTGCAATTGGCACAGCACGTCTCTCCTCCTTTTTTCTCTTCTTCCTTTTCCTCTCTTTTATCGTGTTGTTTTGTGGTGCATAACTTTGCACAATCTGTCACTGTAGCCTAATAACAGAATTCAGAATCTTGTCACTTGTTTTTTTTCTGTCACCTTTCTTTTGATGTGCGTGTTCTTTGCATAATAAACATTAATATTCATGTTTTAATGCCTGGTGCAGCTAAAGGTACATTTGTTTGGAAAAATATTATAATAACAATAACAATAGCTCATAAGAATATCATTTAAGAGCTAGCCATTTTCCATGTTTTTCTTGATAATAACCAAAATCACTTAAGTTCTTACATCAATAGCTCTGGCATTGTCCTGCCAAAAACAGAGCTTTTATTCATTCCATGTTTTCTTGTCTGTCTGTTTTAGTCACATGATCCACACAGGCGTTAGTACTTGATTGCATAACCATTGTTTTTGGTGACTGCAGCCATGTGTCTTTGCATGCTCTCCACCAGCTTCTGACATGGTTCTGCTGTCACAGCAACCCCTTCCTGTTGCACAAATTCAAACAAATTTGCTTTGTTTTGGTGCTCCATTTCGTGTTTGATTTCCCACAAGTTTTCAATTGGATTTAGATCTGGTGATTGAGCAGGTCAAGGCGTGGTTCCAATGGTCTGGTTCTTCATCCAGGCTTTAACAGACCTGGTGGTGTGGCAAGGGGAATTGTCTTGTTTGAAAATCCAGTCATTTGAGACAGGAAAGAGTTTGCCAGCTGATGGAAGAAGACTGTTTTCAAGAGTAGCCCTGTACATGACCGGGTTCATTCGCACTTCGCAGAATTGCATCTGCCCTGTTCCACCCATACTGGAACAACCCCACATTGGCACTGATCCACCTCCATGTTTTACTGTAGGAGCAGGACAGTTTGGTTTGTAGGCTTCTCTAGGCTTCCTCCTAACCAGTAATTTGACTGGAGTGGGCATCAACTGAAAATTGGATTCATAACTGAAGAGAATCTTAACTTAATCATCAACAGTCCAATCCTTGTGATCCCCAGCAAAGAGTAACCGGCCTTACTGCCTTTTGTTCATGAAGGGCTTCTTCCTGCCCTGTGTGACTTCAGACCAGCTTCTAGAAGTCGGTTTCCAACTGTCCTTGCCGAACAAGTCACATTTCTCGACGGTGTCCTCTCTTTTTTTAAGTCCCTGGAGGTATGATGATGATTTCTGACACAAGATCAGATGAGTGCACGGTCATCTCGTGGGGTAGAAAGACATTTCCTGCTGCAGCTATAGCAGTTTGGTAGTATGTTGGGCTTGTTTTTTCTTGGTGTAATGAATGGCTGTCTTGGAGATGGTCAGTTTTTTCGCTACCTGTCTCTCACTCATTCCAATTTCCAGCAGTGTCAAGATGGCTGCCTGTGTGGCTTCATATAATTCTTTAGTTTTAAGCACAATGTGAGAGCTGACAACTTCTGAGTTGTGCTACGGCTTGAATGCAAACAGGAAACCACTCCAGACTTTTTCATGTGCAGTGCTGCGTATGACATGAAATGACCTTTTTTTTTATACCCTGGGAATACAATTTAACTTAAGCTTGTCAAATAGGACATAAAATATTATGTAATCAGCTGAATTTTTTTGGTCATGTTTATTGTCTTCTTCAGGTAATATAACTTTAGTGGTACCAGACAATGAAATGAACAAGAAATTGAAGAAAACAAGGGTGGTCTAATCATTTTTCCATATATATATATATATATATATATATATATATATATCTTCACGCATGTTGTCAGATGCTAATGATCAGCTGAGGATTATGGTTTGGGATTTCTTTATTCTTGCAGTAATCGCAGGCAGCATGTTGGAATGATGTGTGGGCTTCGGCACAGATGCATTTGAATTAATTGTTATTGCACACGTGGCATTAAGGCTGAGTATTCTGGATACTCCTGTGATCTTTCTCGGCGTTTAAGATTTACTGGCCAGTACCGAGGCAGTGATACATAATGAGACATATTAGAATTACAGTAGATTTTTAAAAGGCAGGGCTAATCAAAAGGCTTTGCCACCTCTGGGTAAAGGGTAATTGAGCTAGCTGGCTGTATTCTGAAGCTCTGTGGGGACTTTGGAGACAAAGCCACACTAATCATACCACTATAATTGATACTAAGGCTACTTTTTGTCCCACCGGTCATGCCACGGGCATTGCTGAAACCCTAACAATGGCATTATTCAGAGCTCTTCTTGAGTCTTACACATACTGTAGTTCAGAGCATGTGGAATATTCCATTTAATTAGATGAGAATAATAAAGATCATGGATTAAGTTCTGAGCCTTAAACTCTAGTCAGCTGTTTAGAGAACCAGTGGGGATTCTCATATGGCCTTTTTGTACAGTAATTAAGCTTCTTCTTTTCTCTGCTGACTCAAATTTCTAGCCACATTTACAAAACATATTGTCTTGATGTTCTACTACTGAGTATGTAGATAAGTCTCATCATCTACCAGAGAGAGCTATTCTCAAAGACAACTTCAAGTAATTTGCATGCACCAAAGTATTAATTATCTGCTAAGAAAAATATATTTTCAAATGCCTACATGATGCATGCTTACTCCTAGTTTTTGTACAACGTGCTGAGCTTTTTGAATGAGTCACTCATATAGTATGAATAAAAAACTGCATTCATATAAAAATCTTCAAATCTCATCATATCTCAAACTTTCAAGGTTTGACTTGTCAAGCTTGTGAATTCATACAGACATTTGTTTTGCCAACAACACCCTGTAATAAGCAGTACATCACCTCCAATCAGAGAGAATTGTTTACGTCATTGTAGCCAAAGAGTTGCGTGAAAGAGTCTCCTGCATCTGTGTGTGATTTGTGATGCTTTCTGTGGAAAAAGTATTTGAACCGTTATGTCACAAAATCCTGCAGTAATTTCTGCAGCCACTAGGCTAAAATCACCTCACAGCTCCAACAAGTCCTCAAACTCATACGACCACACAGGTCGTATGTAACGTGCTCCTGAATACGACCCATGAGAGCGTATTTACGTTAACGCCCCTACGGGAGACAGGAGCGCATTACGAGATTTAATTCGCAAAACGGCTTTTCCCGGGAGACAGGAGCGCATTACGAGATTTAATTCGCAAAACGGCTTTTCCCTCACTTTTGCAAGACGGGTTTAGGGTTAGGGTGAGGGTTAGGTTTAGTGTTAGGTCAAAGTTTGTTCATGGTGACGTTTCAGCTGAGACACCGGAGTGTTGATATTTACTCAACCGTTAGATGTCGCTTAACGTCAAAACATAGCATTCGGTCGTAATAAGGGCGTGTACAGACGACCTATGTGGTTGTTTTTTTTTTCCACAGCTCTGCACTATTTCTGGGGACTTAACTGATAATCCTCAAACCACTAATGAATAGTATTAGTTTTTAAGTTTTAAAATCACATTCATCAAAGTGACTGAAGAAGAGACGCAGAACAACTCTGTCTTTTTTTTAATCATTTCTAACACATTTCTTCTCAGTGGATGTGAATATCATGTGCATGCAGGACTGAAGTAATGGTCTAGTCTGCACCTGATGTGTGCTTTGTTAATGAAGAAAATGTTTTGTGAGCATTTAGATAAACTAGCTTTAAGATTAAAAATGGATTTGTTTAATCGTACTTTCTGAAATCTTCCCTTATCACATCATCAGATATGGAAAATTTGTAACAGTTGTGCAATATCTGTGTTCGAGAAGTAACTCAGAGCCTCTTCTTGTCCATAACAAAAGCTTACAAATACAGCTGCCATAAATACACTTTTGTGGGCCATGTACAGAACATGATCATGCCGACTTCAGTGTGCTAATGAATGGATATATGCCAGTGTAACAGTCATCAGTGTGAACATCGCCTTTGATGCCTCATCGAGCAGAAGGCTCTTAAACAAAATGTTTGAAGTGTCTGCCTGTGTAATAATGATTTATAATTCTCTTGAACTAATGCAAAATTTGCTGGTAAAATTTTTTTGAAATAAAAATAAATTGTGCCCGGAGGGTCAGGCCAAGATTCAAAAGACGATCACCCAAGAGCAGCAAATGATTTAATAAGCCACCAGCTCCACTAGGGCATGGAGAGGAGCAGAATGGAGAATTTCAAAGTGTGTCTAATTAACATCAGTTTATTACTATGTCAATCTCTTCAGCGAGAGTGTGAATGAGGGGAGGGTTTAGAAAATGTGGAACTGCTTTGCTTAAATACATGGAATAACACTTAGCTCCTTAGGTTAATCTTAAAGTCTTAACCTCACCTCCACACAGAGCAACATCCTTTTGCATGCGTCTGTTTGTCCCAGCCAGACAAAATTTGAATCATCACAGCCGAGCTTTTTTAGCTTTGTTAGAAAATAATTAAAAATAGAACACAACTTCCAAGATTTTTCCATCACCATTAATTCCTCAAGGAATGAGTAAATGAATATTTGATATCACTTGCATCTATATGATTGCATAGTAATTATTAGAACCCAAATGCTTGACAAGCTTGGTGTAATATAATTTGTAATATGTTCAATTTGCAGGGGAGACAATGTTGAATTCCACAGGCACCATGTTTTAATCTTATATTGGTTTTTCATCACCACCACTGTGTCCACAGAGACGAGAAAGGTCCCCCAAAGAAGGAAGGAAAACCTAAAGAATCACAAGTAAAAGCACTGAGCAGCAGGAGCTATTACCTCTCTTCTAACCTTGTCATAGTTAACTGGGTGGCTACTTGTGTGTATGCTGTTATTTTTGGTTGTTTTTTTTTCTTCTTACTGTCCTTTTAATAATCAGTATGTCCTCATGCTCTTCTGAAACTGCTTGACATTTTTTTTTAAATGTAACAAACTCTAAATGGAATATTTACCTGTTAGACCTATTATTTTGCTATTTAATCATGTAAGAACCAAACTGAAACAAACATATGCTAAACAAACACAAACTTTCAGGTGCCTGCGAAACATATATTTAGATAGACACACTATCGAGGTATATTATAACCAGATTTCGGCTTTTGAATGCAAAACACAGATTGGTAATGCATCACTCGACTTGTCAGCAGTCATTTTCTTACCCCTGTCATTCCCTTGTCTTTGGCCCCTTTCTTTGGTCACTGCTTTCCCAAATTGTTACTCGGCTTTCATAAAAGCTCAAATTGCAGATTCTCATTTTAACAGTGGGGTTTCTCCAGTCTTATTTTTCCACTGGTCTCCTGGATTGTCTTGGCAACTAAGTGACCGTTTTATCTTAAGGCGTAGTGGCAGCACAGCCGCGGTGCTGTGACGGATCGGGGATCTTGCATCAGCTTACGCTCTGGACATTAAGTCATTTGTAGAGTTCGCCCACATGTTTCGTAACATACTTGGGCACTGTAGGTAATTCATCCATGAAATCATAATTGAAATCACATTGAGATGCAAGCAGCTGCATTTAAAGCTTGACTGGCGATCAACAACAGCAACAGGGTGGAAATGCAAAAGGCTGTACAAAGACTGGATCTGTCTGCCACCTGACAATCATTATTCACTCCTCATTTTAAAAGTAGCTGCGTAATGTGTTATTTTGCGTAAGAAAAGCTGTCATTTTATCTCATACTTGTGTCAGTTCTTACCTACGGGGATCTATGTGAATTTGTAACCGTGTATTGTAATAGATATCCATGTGTATGATAAAATCATGGTGCAATAATAATGTTCATGTTCAGATATTTTAGGGAAAAAGTTGTCTAGATGGATAACTGCAGTAAGAGTTTATTGCTTTACTTGACTACAAAAGGGTCAATATATAATTGAGGGACTCTTGAAGTACATGTGATATATCTTGCATACATTTTTATTAAAAGTGAAAAAAGATGTAAAATGTTCATTATGATCGCGTCTTTACAAATTTCATAATTATTTATTATGAAAACAATAACTTATTAATATAAAATGACTGGATATCACTAAAATGCCAACTAAATAACCGTCCAAATTTAAGAACAACCACCTTCTAATTAGCTAAACAATAATAAAATTAGCTTATTCAAAAATTGTTTTGATTGCATTCTTTTTATTAAGTTGAGATAATCATGACAGATATTTCTTTTTTGGCAGTATTTCAAATTTTATATGGAAAATAACAAATTGTATCTGTGTCTGAGAAATCACTTTCAACTAAGTTAACCCGTTACAAAAACACCTCTCAGTTAAGTGTGTTAATTCCAGATCACATGACCTGCTCCACATGATGTCATTTCCTCCTGAAGAAAAGGCTGGCAAGACTCCAAGGCTGTGTCCGAAATCGCATACTAACGTACTACATTCTCAATGAGTATATACTGTATACTACGTACTATAAGTATGATTAGAATGCCGACCGTTCACACTGTAATATACTACTCCGTTTCCCATAATGCATTTCAAACCTCCGACGACAAAAACCGGAAGTACGGCTATCAAATATCTCGACTGAATACCGGCTTCAGGTCGATTTTACGCTAACAAACAGTCGCATAATTAATGTGGCAATTTCAAGCCGGCACTCCTCATGTAGTTATTAGCCAGATTATGTGAATCGTTTCAATTGTAGCTGCAGGCTACTGGAGGTAGCTGCTACTTGTTCTGTATGCAAAGCGAGCTGCTGCAACGAGCTGCTAGCATTCAGTAGCACGTTGTGAGGCGTCTGACAAATTTAAAACGTTGGTCAGAAAACGCCTATTTCTCAAATCTGTGGGGTGATTAGGATGACTACTTAACCACATAAAATAAAATAAAAAATCGCCGCGGTCCGGCCACATATCCCGTGGAGGCTTGCATTTTGGTGGATAGCTCGCAAAGCATTATGGGGCGGTTGAGTATGACTAGTGTGGTCACCGCGCATACTTAAAATTTTTCCGGATATAGTATACATCCGGGTATTTCTCGCATACTCAATCTATTCATACTATCCAGTGTGAACGCACTACATACTTATTTTGACGTCACATTTAGTATGAGTAGTACGTTAGTATGCGATTTCGGACACAGCCCAAGGCTTTCTGAGTTATTTAATATAAAATAGTGTGTGAATCAAGTTTATCGCATGCCAACAGGTTTACTACAATATCTTTATAAGTAACATCAAATTACAATTTCAATTTTACTCAATTGTATATATAATATTTAGAAGAATCTTTCTGTAAAAATGCCATGTGGTGTTTGGTTATAGGCGGCCATGTTGAATTTAGGCCTGAAAACAGCAAAAATGTCAACTCTGATACTCTGAATGTCTCGCAATTATACATTGACCCAAAAGACAAAATTTGTAACAAAGGAAAAAAGAGAGTCACTGGAGAACTTGTGGATCATATAGTAAAAAAAATCTGAAGTTTACTCACTATCATACCTCAAAAAATCCCTTGAATGAACAAAAAGACAGTCAGTCACCTACGTCCACAACCCATCACTCGAAACCAGTGCAGCTGTATTAAATTAATTCAGATGAATGATTTAATGTTGCATCGTTAAATTGTAAAGCTGGATACCTTATTATGATGACATGTGTTTGTTTTTTATAACCCCCCTCTGCTGCCTGGAAGTCTCCTGGTACCCTTTCCTCAGAGTACACTCACGTTTACAACAAAGGGCCCCCTTGCCCATTTACATAAATATGTCTGTGCACCAATAGGGAGCCGTGAACAAAGTGACTGCATCCTTAAGGTAGCAGACCTTAATCCCCAACAGAGAAGGCAACATCCCAGAGTGCTTGTGCTCCTATGCCTTCATGTTAAATTCATGCTACAGAACAGAGCACTGGCCATCGCTCACTGATACACTGTATTTACACTAAATCTTGGTAGGTGTACAGTTCTCCTTAAGGTGGTCATGATTTAAATACCAACACTGGATTGCTGTTAACAGATAGTGTATGTAATTGAAGTGAATATTAAGATTTAATAGGCAAGTACAGAAAAAAAAAAAAGTAATCCCACAAACAAACTATGTGGATGTAGTGTGTATGTTTCGTATTTGTGCCAACAAAATGTAATGAGGGCTGTATAGACTGTCTTTGTAAAGCTTCTAACACAAGAGCTACATTGAGTGCTGGGTAATTATTTGGAAATGTTGTTAGTTTATTCAAATCTGGCCTCGTCTCACAACTGTTAATTTAAAACGCGCACAAAACATCCTGGATAATTTTTATTAACTTGCCCAAAATATGACTTCAAAAGTATTTAAATCCTTTAAAAAAAAGGCAAAACCTTTGCTCCTGTGAGGCTTCTTGAATTTGTAGCTCGTGTGCAGGTTGACTTCACATTGGCAGACACTTTTGGCGTCTGATCATTTTTCTTCATGTCTCTTTTCTAAATGACTAAAACTAGAGTTATTCTCTCAAATGGAACATACACAGAAAAATAAGGATTGTTGCATTTAAATTTTTCAACTGGAATACAATAATGTAAGCAAACATCTACATGGAGAAATGTGCCTGTTATCATTATAAGTGCACTTGCACATTTCAAACTGAAATCTATAGATCATATTATGAGACAGCTGCGACGATACCGCCATGAAAAGCTTTGCAAATCATATTCATTGAATTACACAAATTACAGATGTAGCCCCAAACCTCTGAAAACGTGATGATGAATCCCCCCCCTTTTTTTAACTTCTGGCTGATAAATCATCAGACTACACTGGCAAAGTATTGGGCTTGTGAAAAATGCATGAATTACTAATTAATGAGGCATTCTCGCAACATTTACATATTCATAAAGGTGTGTAATCCACATATGCATGAGAGAGCTCAGTGATAGCTTTGAGAGAATAACACGTATCCCGAGTAAGAAACCTTTATTTTGTTAAATTTGTCAAAAAGCTGAGGGAGCAGAGACGCTTTTAAAAAAACATTACGCATTTATTCTTCCCCACAGAAATGCAGTCAAATGCTTTGGGAGACAAATGCACTGAGGGGATGCAATGATGTGAAACAGTATGCAAAATTACATTTTCTGAAATATTGTCCCATGTGGATTTTCAAAAGTTCATTTAGCAACCCAGTGTTCCTCACAACTGTGTTCAGAAAATCGAAAGATTTACATAGATGGAAGTATTTTTTTTTCAGTATCATTTCAGAGATATGCAGTTTATCCAGGCAAAAATAATCCATAAATTGTGTGCATTTTTTTGTTTGATGCATTTTTTAAGATAAATGTTATCTGTGATTTTTTTTTTTCAGAGGTCACACATTACATTTAAAGTCTGAGTGTGTGTGATCCCTATATTACATTCAGACAGAAACAGTCTAGTTTTAAATTGTAAAATCCAATATTTCAGATGCTGAAAACAACAGTTTCTTATAATTACTGTTTGGATAAGTCATCATTGTATACTTTCTGTAGCATAGTTCAATCAATAGCTGTGCCATGATGTCAGGCTTTTGGAGACCAGCAGCTTCAGTGAAGCAGGTCCAAGATGGTTTGGCCGGAGTCGAGGCCTGTCCCTCTTCTGAAAGGGCCTCTCCATTGTTTCAACCTTCTCACAGGGGCTTTGTGAAAGCTGTCCCAAATATGGGTCAAAAAGCACAAATAACATTCAGATGGTTCCTAGGCTTTCCTCACAGCTATGCACCAAAGAATGACAAGTCCAACAAAACCATGTCGAGTTTTTCACCCTATGCAATTGTCTTTTCACATTAACTCCAAGCTGGGCCTTTTCAGCCAGGCCAGAGTTGTGTCAGGCCTACTCGGACACAGACCAACTCCAGCAGCAGGCTTGGCCTCTTCAAAATACCACGCAGAGTCTGATTCTCTCCTTTATTCCAGTACAAAAATGGCTCTTGGATGCATTGTACAAAGAGCGTAGTGAGAGAGAACACAAAGTATCAAGAAAGAATGGCCTCTGTGGACAAATGGGCACATTCATTTCAAAGTGAAATCTTTTGTACCGCCGGTTATTGTTTCAGTCAAGAATGAAAAGTAAGAAAGTTGCAATTCCCACAAATTTTAAGTAAAAGAACAAACAACAAAACGATAAACAAAAATCCCTGCCAGTCGATGCCAAACAATGACTTTGAAAAATCTGAAAATTCGAACAACATTTGGGTTATTTTAGACATTGTAACCAGAAAAACAAAATTGAAAAGGGTCTTCAGTGTATGTCAAAAGAAGTGAAAAATAGAAATATGCACACCGGGGACTAGTGGAACTTTTTAGCCACTGAACAAAGACATGTTGACGTTCATAGAAGATGCAGCAAAGCAAACAACAAGGATGGCATTTCAAGATACTTAAGTTTGAGTTTAACCTTGCAGGACTTTTGGAAGGCACTTCTGAGCATCAGGCGCAGGGTTTTGGCAGCTGCACAGGGAGCCTGGTGGGTCAGCCCTTCTCTGCGAGCTGCTACTCCACACTAATCTATTTTAAACCATCTGTGAAATTAGCAAGATTTCCTAAGTCCTTCACCTCCAAGGATTAAAACATTTCTAAGGGTGTGGGTTGTTCTTACATACTGTTCTTGTATACATGTTGGCTGACTCCTGAGATCAGTCCCAGCATCTTTTTCTTTCACCTGTGCTTTGAGTAGAGAGAAAAAAGCTGAAAATAGCAAAAAAAAAAAAAAAAGAAACATCTGGTTGACGGGCACATCAAGGAGCACAGAAACAGATGTGGATAAAATATTGTATTCACCCTAATTTTAATTAAAGGCTGAATATTAGAAAAAGGGAACATAGGTGTTACATCCCGTAACATCAGGGAAACCAAGTCTCAGCTGTTTTTAAGAGCCATACCTAAGCATGCAGCGCCTCTGCCAAAACCAGTACAATGAAGTCATGAGTCAACTCTAATGAGAAAATCAGATAAATAGCAGCTGTTCTTGGGGAAATGGTGCTGTCTGACAGATTCACTGGGTGCAGCGGCTGTAGCATTGAGCAGATCCAAATGAGTAAAATATTGTTCCAAGCGCTCCTCACTGCTCCCCTTCCCTCCGGTGTTTAGTCATCTGAGTTGTGAAATAGCAGCCCTGCCGCTACACGACAGCATTGCTGTATTAATTATTTTGTGCTGTTCACACATACACATCTTTGTACAACAGTGACAGTTCATCCAAACTGGCCACTTACAAACGGCAGTATTACTAACCATAGCTCTGCAGGCCCCCAATTATTCCTCAAACCTCTCATTTGGTTCGCACAGAAATATATGTGTACAATGCAAAAGGGAAAACGGTTCCAAGAAGATTAAAAAAAAGGAGTCTCGCATTCATGATAAAAGCTCAACTCAGCAGTGTTCAATTGTTGCGACCTCACTTACACAATAATGCAAAGACAAATACCCAAAGCACACAGCTTTCCTCTGTGCCATTAGTTGTCATGCAGGCTTGGAAAATTACTATTAGATTTATTGTGCAAAGGTATATGTCTAGTTTTCCATCTACTGCTGGAGAGCGCTTACACAGGCGTCTATTACAGACACTGCTGTTAAATCGTAGCTTTCCTGTGCTGCAGGGAAGGGAGTATGTGGTACAATAGTAATAGACAAAGTGATTGATGAGGACAACAAATTAAACACTTTTCTCAAACGGTTAAACAAAGACTTTAAGTTCCGGTGAGTCATTCTGTTAAATTGATTTCCTTTTCTGTAGGTATGTAAGTGTATGCATGATTTCTAGTAACACTGACTCAAAATTTATTTGAAATGTTTACCCCTTGCATCAAGAAGGAAGCAGGGTGTAGAACTCATAATTATTATGATGATAATGAGCCTTACATGGCAGAGATCCAGAGAAGAATGATGGACATAGTCTGGGTTTACAACTCTCAAGATGACCTCTGGCTCTGGCACACACACCTGTCTCAATAAGCGCACACACACACGCACACACACACACACACACACATACACACAGCAATCTGATCGCCTGCTTCAGAATGTCAAGGTTCCTCAGAACGTGTGCTTTTTCTAATTTTTCTTTAAACCTTAATCAGATAACCTTGTTTGGCTGAATCTGCCCAAATACATGTTTTGTTGCCTTCAAATGGCAATAACAGTTCACTTGCAAATTGTCTTAAACTGTTGATGTATGTTTTCATTTTATTTCACATGTATCCATGTGCAGCACATTATAACGCTTCTGCTTGCATGACATTTTAGTAACGAACTACTGAAGAGTTATTAAATGTATCGCCCACTTTTAAGACTTTTACAGCAGTCAGTCCAAGAAGGTGTTAGGTTTTATTTGCTTCAGAATGTCAGGTTACAGAAACACCTCGTTGCCAGTCCTCATCTGTCTGTTGAAGGTGAAATCTGCAAGAGTCTGTGGAAGGAAGGGGATCTGCAAACTCACTATAATGGAGACAAATCAGCAAAAGTGTAGATTTGAACCTCGTAGCACAAGAGAATTATTAAATATTATTTCTATTTTGTGTCAGTGTGCCAGCATTTGAATAACTTTCTGCATCTGCATGACACTCAGAAGCTGTAACATTCAGTGTGACTTAACTTTTGACAGGTACACATGACTATGAAGCACAAAATATATGACCACAAAAGCAGTGTATGAATTTGTGAACACGGTCCATAAGCAGACATCCACCGTCTACTGAACCAGGTGTTCCCCTGCTGTCAGTGTGTGTTTTTTGGACTATATCCATTACTTTATCAATGTTCTCTCTATCACTGTTGCCAGCTTGTTTACTTTAGTCTTTTACTGACCTTTTCTGATGTCAATGAATGTCAGAAGAACTGGGGATAGATTTTCACTGACATTAGATTTTGCCTTACTACTTCAACCTTGGAAAAAAAAAAAAAAAATCAGGGGGGGCATGCTGTTTTGGGTACTGGCAAAAACATGAAATATGATCCAGGAAGGCCAGTTTCAGAAATAGGTCCGTGAGTTTGAGGGCTTAACAGAAACCAAAACACTCATTAAAGGTTTTCAGTACTGCGAGAACAGATTATGTAACTACAGACAGCAAAATTAACGTTTTTTTCATCATCTGAACAATCATGAGATCGACAGTAGAATTATTCTCTTTACATTACAAAGTAAGCCGTCTGGAATATGCATTTACATATATCTGACTGGCCAATACATGGTGCCGATTGACTGTTTTTTAAGTTGAACCTGTGATTTTTTTCATGTTTGCTTCTGTGTTTGGATGGTCTCACTTAAGTAAACTAGTAGGCTGCATTTTGAATGCAGTGCTAATAGCCGTCTGAACACAGCCTCAGTGTTGTCTCAGTCTAATGCAACCAGCAGCAATTAGCAGCTTGTCTGACCGATCTGCAGTAGGTGCACTATCCAGCACAAAAGGAATCAAATCCATCTGGCGTGTACCACTGGAATAAATGCCAGTATGTGTGGGACAACTAGGGGCTTGAAACTTTCATAAAAATAAACAAGAAGAAACAAACTCTTCCAACATCAGTGGTGTAATATGCAGTTTTCATCAACCTCAGCTAATATTTCCTCGCGGTCAGCAAGCTGTCCATCCTGTGTGTACTGAAAAACTGATATAGTGTTTGTACACAGCTCTGACCCTGCAAATGAGAAACATATAATGGGATACTGATCCACACAACACTATTCTGGTCTCAACAACCAAA
Organism: Acanthochromis polyacanthus; assembly: GCF_021347895.1. Classification (NCBI taxonomy): domain Eukaryota; kingdom Metazoa; phylum Chordata; class Actinopteri; family Pomacentridae; genus Acanthochromis; species Acanthochromis polyacanthus. The sequence goes on along the minus strand of NC_067114.1, from coordinate 10,270,275 downwards.
CAGCAGTCTGACTTATGTCGTGAGGGAAACAGATTTTGTGCAGGATTACGTCTATTTGTGACCTTTCAAAAATACTCATCCAATGAACATTTCTTGCTGTTTGTGTTACTGCTGTAGCTCCTCTTCATCCATCCTATCCATTTTTCCGAACCATTTTTTTCGTAAACTTAGCCGAGCCATTTTGGTGCCTAAACATAACCAAGCTTCTAACACAGTTTTTGTTGTGATGTATCAACAAGACACGATAGTTTTCTAAGCTTAACCACCTACTTTTGTGCCTAAATTTAACCAAACAGAAAGTCATTGTTTAAGAATATTGGTCCCACATGAATGCAAACCCCAGAATCCCGCGGGAAGGAACTCCATCACAGTCGTACCTTTCATTGAGAAAGTGTTTGCATCAAAACTAAATTCCATTTCTTTCAAAATGAGAATGGAATTGTATGACAGCATTTTTTTTGAAGACAGGGTTGCCGTTATGAATTCATACGCTAGCATTTGACTCTTGCACAAGAGAGACTGCACATACTTAGTAAATATGCTAACCAAAACTTTCTACATGGAAAGACTTTTGAATTCATGTTGTAGCTAAATTCACATCAGAATTAACACAATATTTGATCTCTGTTTCAGTATAGATACTCCTAAAGCTTCCCTTTATCTTCAAGTATAAATAGATTGATGCATTACCTGCATTTCTGTTTCTAAATTAGTTTTGGCAACTGTAGAAAACTGTAACTTCCGACAATGTTTACTTGTAAGTATATGAGCTACCTACTGTTTAATTATTTAAACAAAAGTTTTTAATACCGGGAGATGTTATTAATGACCATTTATTTATGCTTAGTTTATAGTGTAAGGAAACAACAATGTGCAATATTAAGCAAAAGGCTTTTAAAGTCTCATGATTTTTGCCTCCCTACTGTTTCAATACAAATAAATAAATTAAAAGTAATGCAAAAACTATGAAGGAATTTTGTCCGTATTTATGTCTAACGGACCCGAATTTCCTCTTCTGTGTCCTTGCTTTAAGGTCGGGGGCGATATTTAAGAATAATGAGCATCAACAACAATAAATTATCTCTCAACAAAATGAATTTAGACTTTAAGGGTGATTCTTTCTCAAAGAAAATACTGGAAAATAGAGTGTATGAGGTGTTATAATATTCTCCTAAGTTTTAAGTTTTAAAATTGTTACACCATGTTTTCATTGTGCAGTATGATGTCCGTTATGGATTAAAAAATGGACTAAAATAAGTCGGTGCCATTCGATTTCAACTTTTCCCACCCCCTTGTTTTCTTTTCACTGCAAACTGTAAAGAATATGAGGAATACCTCCACAAGAAAAATTAAAAAATACTCAAATCTTAAAACAAAATGTCTCTTTAATTTGTAAGTGTCAACAGCAGTACAAAAGATGGAGTGATGTGAGAAGCTTTCTGTAATACAATTTCTGTCTCTTTTACAGAAAAGGAAGAAATTCTTGAGGTAAATCAGCTAAAACAGGCAGTTATTCAGCCCACCGCTGTATTGTTACAGTGGACTGAGACATACAGAAAAACGGTGTTATAATCTGTCTGAATTGATCCTGCGGGGATAATTTGATCATATACAGTATACACATTCATGTGGTGCCTTAGATGCACCCAAATGTGTCAATCATTGGTTTGTTTTCACTTGATATAGTGTATTGATACTACCAAAGCCAAGGAGATTGCTCTCCACACACACCAATGTAAAATTATTCACTTTAAGTTTACCTCACGTCAATACTGCACATGGAAACCAAAGACTTGCTGGTGTACACTTTGAAGCCAAGCAAAACAAAACAAACATAAAAAATTAAGTAACGTTTTCATTTTTTTTTTTTTTCATTTTAGCAATAATACCCCTAGCAAATAATTGACCTTTTGTACTGTATAAAGAAGAATGTGAACACAAACGTGATGGCAACATTTTTTTTAAGTTGAATTAAAAACTTTACATTGGACTGTACAAGATATTATGATAAACTATTTACATATTCAGACATAAACTTTTTTTTTTAAAGCAGCAACAGACACTATGTATTTCATTTTCTCTAATAACACCCAAACAATACTTGCCATGGGCCTAGGTACCTGCCGGGAGAAAAAAAAATGAAACAAAAGAGTTTTCTATGCGGAAAATTGTATCAGGCTGCCAGCAATTTCAAAACATTGGCTCCAGTGATAGAAGAGCCCCACACAGTGTTGCTTGAGAGACAACTCTAAAAAGCAAAAAAGTACCAAAGACAACTATAAATGTTGCCCTGAACAACAAATTTTACACTTCTGAACAGCAGCTAGCATGTCAGTCCAGCATGTCAGTGAATTGTGCTGATTAAATTAACACAGAGAACATTCCCACCATATACATCACAAAGTTCAGACAAAGGAAAAAAAAATCTAATTACAGTAAGTAATGTTGAAACAGCATAGAAGCTTTTGTCTTCAGTTTTTCATTCAAACCATTTGCATGTCTCAAAGAGTGAAATAAGAGAAACAAATTGTGAGGGCTACATTTGCAGATGGCTGGATAGTCGTGGACATGTTCATTAACAGTTGGCAACATACAAAAAAGATGGCAAGGAGAGAATCAACTAAGAATAATGCATCATGTCTGTGCATCATTTTGCCACATTAAAACAAATAAATACTTGCACGCTCCCACATTTCAAAAAAGAAATCTAACATTTCTCATGTTGGAAACAGTCACTCATAAAAAAAAAAACCACCTTTGTTTATACATGCAGATTTTTTTTTCAGATGAACTCCTCATAAAAAAAATTGCCACATACTGTGCTGTAATAAACACAAAACACTAGTGAGGATATACAGCATACCGCTTCGATTGTATCATGATTGGAAACAAATTACTCTTTTACATCAAGTGCTTGTTGTTTAAATTAGTACCTTAGTTGTTTTCGAGCCTGATGATGAATAGCTTTTGTTGCTTCTTTGAATACTCGAGGGAAGATTTAGAAAACTTAAGCAGGTGAGGTGCTCCTCTCTGTCTCAGGACCAATACTGCTCGCTTCCATTAAGCAGAAAAAACTCAGCATCTATATGAGGTACAGTGACTTGTCGGCTTTCAAAACATAAAAACCACATACAAAAATAAAACATGAAAAAGAAAATATAATAGAACAGCCAAATACATAACTTATACTTCACTAATGAACAAAAATATATTTCCTATGTGTTATTTACAATAAAATCTAAATGAGATGGTGAATTCACTGAAAACCGTTTTTTTTTTAGCTCCAATTCATCAAATACGTTTTTTTTTTTTTTTTCCCATTTCCTCTGATTGTCCATGTTGTTATTTTACTGACAGTTTTAGAGCCAGCAGTGGCTGATAATAAATACAATATGTTGATACTCTACAGTTTCAAATACAATATACAATGCACTGAAGTCTGAAGTCTGGTGTTTCAAGGCTCACCGAGCCTGCTGTTGAATTTTCTGCTCACTTTCTTGTGCTGAGTCTCTCCCCTAGGCAGCCCTGAAGCTTAAACAAAGTGTTCATTCGTCACATGTGTCTTTGCATAAATAAACAAAATAAGTAGACAAAAAAAGACTCAAATCTGGTAACTGTGAGAGCAAATCCACTTGAGTCCAACTGGAGAATTTTGTTCATTCATGGTGTTTTTCCTCAAACAGCTTCACATTAATCAGAATTGATAAAAAATACAATTTATATCCAGTGCTTATAACACTTATGAAACATTGTCTCTTCGTGAGTTCTTGTTGTTGTTGTTTTTTTTTCCTTTCTCTTTTTTTTGTCTTTTTTTCCCCCGCTATATAAGCACAGTCAAGTTTCAGTTCCGTGAAGAGTCCTGTTTAACTACCAGCCAACTAAAGCAGTGTGGCATGGTCATGAAAATATTTACAATCACATACAAATCAATCTAACCACCAGCAAACGGGAGCAAACAGTTTAAAAATACCAAACAGGTTGACTTGGAGGGAAATCCACTTGGGTTTGTTTGTAGGAGAGCATCCTTTTAAACTGTGTTGTACCTCAAAATGAGAACAATGTAAAAAAAGATGCAATGAAAGAAAATTTTAAAAAAATAAAATAAAATGGGAATTATAAATGAGGTGATTAAAAAACTTACACGACTTAATATGAATGTTTCAAAAAGTAGAAACGATGCAAATCAGCATTGAATGGGTATTAAAAATAAGAGTACAGAAGATAAGAGAGCTATAAAGAGCCATCTGTACCAGATAGAGCAAAGGGGAGAAATGCAGTGACCAGCAGTGGGAATCTTGACCAGTTAAAGCCAGTGACCAGCCATTCAGATCCTTAAAAAAGCTCTGCACTCTCTCTGAAATGGACAGGTTCAAGGGCAAGGGAGGGGAATAGCTGGACTCATGCATTAATAATGCTGTATTTCAGATGATACCCAGTCGTCAGTCATTTTAATAATCCCCCACAGCTTGATGTACTTGTTCCATCTGCTCGCCAGTGCCTGGTGATTGGGCCAGCGTGGGAGCCCTGTTGAGGCCTTACTTCCAGCACTTTGATGGAGAGCACAATGAGGGACACACACCCCATTTTTATTGTTTCCCTTCCCTCCCTGGTGTTTTCTCCTTCTCTGAGCCAGATGGCGCCCCCTGGGTGCTGAGGTTGCCACAGGCTGGGGTCAGAGCAGGGCATGGCAGGGAGGAGAGCCACTTAGACCTTCTGCCCTGTAAAGAGGATCTGAGTCTCAACATCAAGGCCCTGACCGCTAGAGGAGCTTTATTTAGCTGATGTCTCCGGAAGGTCGGCACTTGTCAGGTTTTAAGCCTAAACTAGGGATAGAGAGTTTGTGTTGCGTGATTCGAGTCATTGCGTTTTGTCTTCTTTAAATGTGACAGATAAGTGCGATCCAAAAAAGCTAATCAGATTATCAGAAAAAAAGCAAAATACAGCTCAAAGGTGACAGAATTTATGTAAGTGCACTAATGGAGAAAACAATGTTTTAAGTCACCTTGTTCATATGTACATGATGAGGTAATCTGAGAAACAAACATCACTTTATCCTTTTTTTCTCTACTTAGAGATGTCAGTGCAAACTGTCACTCCTTTCAAGACTACTCGAGTAATCAACTCATTGCATCAACCCGATGACCGTGCTCTGCTTTAAGACTTCTTAGTGTCAGTTTAAGATTTACAATGTCTAAAAAGAATTAAGATTGAAAAAAAAAATTACGTTTTAAGAGCTAAGACTTTAAACTTGCCTTCCAAATGGGGCTAAAGTGTTTAACAGAACATACTGTAGCTACACATTGTACAACATCAATTTGAGATTGTAATGCCACCAAAGCTGCCTTTCGCTGCTGTTCCAATCCCACAGATTGGAGGCCTTTGGCCCTTTAGCATTCTGGCCTGATTACAATAACTCTGATTAAGATCTTGGTGAGTCAGACTGGGTTGCAGAGCTGGAAATAAGTGAAGGATGCCACGGTTCTGTGTGGACTGGGATGAGGATATGAAAGGGGCTGGCCGCTTTTATTGATGATCACTGCATTGGCCTCCCTGGAGAACAGCTAGCATCACAAGCTACCATCCACGGATGTAACATATTGTAACCTCCTGCAGAGCTTGCTGGCTCCAAGTTCCTGAGTTTCGTTTGTTTATTATGTTCGGGTAAATTAAAGAAAGACTGGATAATGAAGCTGCATTAAGAGATGAAGAGATTGTCTAAGACTCACGAATCCTCTCCCAAAAGACTTTATAGGTTTTAAAACTTGAAATGTTTGGCACTTACGCACTAAATTATGCAGTTTTGTAATGATAATTAACAAAAACTAAATAATAATAATATTAATAATAATAACAATAATAATAATGTGTAATTACCCTCTGTACTAAATTGGAATCACTCCATATTCATTTTGAGATATTTTGTAATGGTAATATTTTTCTCTTGATTAAAAACATTCACAAGCTGTTGGCTGGCACACTATACCTGAGTGAGAATAGCATTCCCATCTTGAACAGTTAGGTAATGTAGCAAAATCATCTAATTGAAGAGGAAAACAAGGTTAATGACTGTAAGAGCTATAGGTTCATATCAAATGTTCAATTTCAAGTTCCATCTTCTGTTTTAGGCAATAACCTAATTGTGTAAATGTCCATGATCTCAATGAAAAAACAAACAATGAGATAAAAAAAATATATAAATTACCACAACCAAACTGCTTCACACACTTGAAGAAACACTTAAGACCAAATAGCTTTTGATTCGGATGAAGCCACAGCTGCATGCTGGCTTCTACATGATACATCATTGTTTTTTTTAAAAAACATTTTTAAACCTTTGTGGTATAGTTTTTGTTTTCTTTTGCTCTTTCCCTCCCTCAGATCAGACCAGCCCTCTGGGCGTCGTCCTGTATGAGTGTTGTCTCTGCATCGGCCTCTTCACTTGAAGAGGTCTCAGTTGGCGCTGACTGGCTCTTGTGTGTCATTTTCACTGCTATAGTCTGATTTGGGTTCGTCCTCAAAATCTTCGTACATGTCCATCTCGTCCTCGCCGTTGACTGGCTCACTGTTGTTCGCCATGGTACTGGGCTCTAGCTTCATGTTGTAGGTGCTCTGGATGACGGGAATGGAAGGCTCAGGACTTGCTGAGGCACTTGAGCACTCTGATGTCATCTGAGGTGACGGTGTTGTGGTCGCCATGGTGATGGCCCCAGGATAGACCATACTGGTGCTGGTGGTGATGGGAATTTGTGGCGGCTGCCTGGATGCACAAGAAGCAGATGACATTAAGATTATTTATATTGTATTCTGATGATTTACTTTTTATACAAATTTGATATTCAAAATTTGTAAAAGACCAGATGGAAAGAACACAGACATTGTTGTGACTGCTGCTCAGGGTAGTCTCTACATGTCTCTAAACTACATGTAATTTCTGCTGCAGCACTTAAGCTGAGATGGTTGGATTAGGGGTTTCCCACAGCAGTCCGCTTCAAGCCAGCAGCTCTGTGAAAATGATTTGGGAAACGAGAGGTTCTCCTGACAGCTCCTGTTTTGAGCTGTTCAGAAACACTACCCAGTTTATTGGTGACATAAAACCAATACGCGGTTAGTGCTGCTCTTGTCTGCTGTTGTGCTGGATGATTGATACTCCAGCCACTGAAGCTTATGACTGACATGGGAACACCTGGAGAAGGGCTCTCCTGTTAACCACACACAGTAAATTAAAGTGTTAAGCTTCAGACTGCTGCCCTCCAGGCTTCTGTAAGTGTATACTTATAGCTTATATCCTGTAATAATGTCTTCACTTCATGCTCCATTTCAAGACTGCTATTGTCTAAATTTATTAAATCACAGCTATTGAGAAATACTTGATCTTACTGTACATGTCAGGCACTTGTCTGTGTCTCCAATGCAATAGAGAATAACTCAGCACTGTTTTGGAAGTGGTGCTTGGAGAGGACAGAAAGCTCCTCTACGGTTGGTAAATCTAAAGATTGTCTGCAGTAGTGCGGCTTGGTCGCTGCATTTGTGATTGTACACTTACCCCACGGTGAAGAACTGCCGCATCTCTTGTCGCCGTGAGCGCATCATCTGCTTGTACTCTCCAATGCGGAGTTTTTTCCCGTCGATAATGCAGGTTCTCTTAGGCCGAGGTTTGTACTTGTAGTTGGGATACTTCTCTAGATGGAGCTTACTCAGACGAGCCTGCTCTTCATAGTATGGCTGCTTGTCTTGGTTGGACATAGACTTCCACCGAGAACCTGCACAACACGGTACATTCAGGTTTCACTGTTTGAGAAATCTGTTTTACTAAGTGACACTGAGTAAAGTGGAGCCCCATTTGGAATTTGCAATTATGTCACAATAATCAATAATGCACGTCCAGTCACATTTTACTGCGCTGGGTCAAGACTTAATTTAACACCGAATTGCCCTTAATAGTGGTAGAAGTTTTCTCACAAATTCATGTGCAAGGATTTATTGTCCCTTCCACAACAACCCCTTGATAGCACTGCCGATGCACATTATCTGAGCCGAGAGACATGCTTGTTCCGTACTGTCAAGCAGTACGGAACAACAAGCTGGTGTAGTAAAACAGCTCTGTGAAGTGCCTTACACTGGCATGGATGACAGCGCTTTTAACAGCTCTGATGTATGGACTCCAGTGCTGTGGGGACAAGACCCATTTAGTCTCTGTCATTTTTCATGACAAACACTTATGGTAGTGATGGGCTATAAATCCATCTGTATGCTGAGGTGAACTGATGCACAGTGGCCTGCGAGATAACACACTCCCTCCTTTAGATACCAGCTACTTTATTTTATCAGGAATTTACATATCGGAAAGCAATAAGCCCATTTGCATGTGCGAAAGTGCTTGGCAAGTCTGTATGGTGTTACAAAAATTCAGATTGATAAAGGGAATTACAGAATGAGTCCAGTGTATGTATCCAGGACACAAACTCAGACATGGAGGATGATAGAAAATCTATCTGAGGAAGTGACAAGTCTTTCTACCAATTTAGTTTGCAACCATATAAGTTACACGTATATTTTCAACAGGGGTCCACAACATTCAGAGCAGTGAAAAGGTATTTCTTTCCTGCAATAGTACTTTCTTAGGTGAACGGTACATTTTTCTGCAGGTATATTTGATTCACAGGTATCGAGATCTTACCCAAAATCTTGCTTATGTTAGAATTGTGCATGTCAGGAAAGGCCTGGAGGATCTTGCGCCGCTCGTCCTTGGCCCACACCATGAATGCATTCATTGGCCTTTTAATGTGGGGCTCGTTGTTGTTCCTTCCTCGCGATTCCCTGAAGACTCGCGCCTCAGTAGATCCAGCGCCTCCTGTTGGCCAACAATAATAGGGTTGGGGTTTATCTGAAGAGCCATTGACTTCCTTGGACCCTGGAATAACCAGAGCAGGAACAAGAAGAGAGAGCGAGGCAAGACATTGATTAAATGACGAGCCATTTTTAAACTCTCCTTCAACTACTGTCACCACTGCTAGCATCATCGTGAACATTGTTTCAGATGAGTGCGGGGACACATACAACTTCTATAGGGTTTATTGAGTGTAAAACCTCACTTGAAAGGATTAGATGCTGCAAAAGTAAATAGAATTTCCACTAAAGTGAAATCTGTGGTCTCTAACTAACTCTCAGGTTGTTCCAAAACCAGAGTAAGAAGACCTTTGACTTCAAAGAAAGTTAAATGTTTTGTCTGCAAGTTTTCACACTTCTTCACTCGAGCGCATACATTTTAATTTGACATTCAGTGTCCATAAAAAGAGTGCCAACATAAATAATAAATATGAGACTTGAGGCAGTCTTTAAAATGGGAAAATCAAGGCAGAAACTCAAACTCTGTCAGATCTTAATAAAGCATTCTTCCAAAGTACATTTTAACATGTATATGCACAAATAAGTTCCTTTGCTTTATGCTGTCTCTCCCCTTCGCTCTCACTCTCTTCCTGCCTCCTTCAAGCTTGCGCGCACACACACACACGCACACACACACACACATACGCACACACACACACACATACACACACACACACACACACACACACACACACACACACACATACACACACACACACACACACACAAACAAGGCACACATTAGCGAGGAGAGAGTGTGCCGATTCTGCAAAGTGCTGTTTCTCAATCAGGGCATTCACAATCAGCATAAGAGAGTTTCTCTCAGTATTAAACTGTACATCAGACTGATAATGATTTCTGTTTGCATGCGCATTTGCTTCCTTTTATATGTAAGATGTGAAAGAATTAAATAAAAGCAGTATGAATATTTAAACAAACAAAAACATGTTGATAAACAAGGCTTGAAAAATAAGACAAAAAAGCCTTCCATATGCTACGATACATCTTTAATGATCTCAAATCTGGAAAAGAAAGCTTGGGATGACTCATGCATATTTCATCATCCACATGTGAAGCCTTCTCATTAGACCATTCCACTAGCAGCCTTGGCACACATTACCTGGGGTTTGATTTCTATTATTATTTCAGTTGATAAACAAAATCAAACTCTTAATGAGTAATGGAGGGCTGTGCAGAGACATTAATTCCGTATCCAGAGAAAGCTCGCTCCGCTCTAATCACTGAAGATGTTACTGCGCCATTTTCAACCCCGAGTTTGAGTGTTTTTGCTTCAGAGAAGTGTGCCTTGTTTTCGAAGCTATTACAGGAGACAAGTAGTTGTAAAGGTAGGAGACTTCTATTATATTACAGATGGAGGTGTGCTGGGAGTTGGTTTTAGTTTATGCCCACAGAGAATGCTTGAGGTCCAGCTGATTTCTAACTGCTCATGTTTAACTGTCAAACTGTTTCATTTATTCAATTCAGTTCATATTTATTTATATAGCACGAATTCACAACGCATGTTATCTCACAGCGTTTATCATAAAAAGGTACAGAACTGACACATTTTAAAGGGAGATCCTTTATGATCATCACCTGGGATCCTAATGGAAATATATTTTCACATTGTGACACTGCATTAGTTGCTTCCTAGAGATTTCAGTGGTTATTGTCACAGAGTTCAGGCCAGTGGGACTTGAGAATTATAATCTTATAATTGTTTATCTGTGTCATCTTAGAATCCTGTGTTTCTCTTCAGCAAATAAGTTTATAATAAAAATCATACATCTCTCTAAAACAGGTTAAAGTCAAAACATAACTTTTATTTATAACTATTTATACATTCACTCTAAAAGCCATAATTGTACCTAATTTTGTCATTCATTTTCATCAAAAAGTAAATATATTTAGCCTGAAGACATTTTTATCTCTCGCTCTCTTTTTTATATCATCTTAGTGCAGATGAATAAAGAGGACTGATCTTCCAAAACTCTGTATGCAAACATAAATATAAATAATTGTACTTGCACACAGAAATTGTTTACTAAATCTGAATATTTAAAAAATGTACTTTTCCAAACTCTGCAGACACCATGTCCTACTCTTTTTGCCACCTAGAATGCCATAGGCCTTTAGAGCCATCATGAATTCAGAAATAATACACTACCTTTGCTGCCACCAAACCCCACAGTACGTTAATTTCATTTAGCATGCACTCACCGTACAGGATGAATTGATTTCACTTTGTTTGGTTTTGACAACCATGTTTATTGTGCAATGAAATGTGGTGTGGCGGAGGGCTGACAGTATCCATCAACGCGGGGCAATCTGCTGACTGCCGGGGCCAGATGAAGGTATTCATTAGCTCAGGAGCGCAGCGCTCACTCAGACACGACAGCCAGTGTCTGCGCCCCGGGATCGCTTGCCGTAATTTACGATGCCTCCCGTGCCATTACTCTATCACTGACACTGATTCAGCAATTTATATACTGGTGTGCATGCATACGGGCAGAGGTGATCTTCTTATGGGGAGGGGGACAAAACAGCCGCCTGCCATCACCTAGTGCCACATTCGTAGTTAGCCAGGAAACCAGCCACGTGACTTGGTTCATTGGAGGGAATCCAGATGAGGCATGGTCTTTTGCTTCACATGACTGCACACAGAAAAGAGCCTATCTACTCTGTCAGACGCTACAGAAAAGCTGTGGACTTGAACAACGGGAGCGTTACATCATCTTAAGTTGTACCGGGGCAGGTGCTGTAATTTTGGATGTGAAAAGAGCAAAGTGATAAAAGTATCAAGCTGACTCACACTATCTAGGAAACCAGCAGCCAAACTTAGAGATACACCTTTAACCTGAAATAATAATGAGGTCCTAAGGTAGTTATTCTGATTACAGTATTAACAATACACAGTGGCTTTCTATAATATAAGATCACCCAAGCTTTGTGGGTGGATAAATCAGCCCATATAATATATGTGCCTTAATCAGGCATCCACAGCAAATTGCTAGAAACTGCAACATGCAATTTACTGCGGCATTGTTTCTGTATTTTCATTGAAAATCATGACACCGCTCTGACATTTTGCAAATGAGCATTAACCATTTTTTTTCCTAGAGGGGCAGGACATTTAGGAATCAGTTAGTTAGGTGTGTGATTGTGTAAATAAACACAGATGTTTAGCAGTGACAGGGCCGGGCCCCCTGGGTAGTAGCTGGGGGAGGTGGGAGAGTGAAACAGAGGGAGTGCTGCTTAATAGAATTTATTGTGATTCATGAGGCCGGCAGCTCAAGTGTGACAGAGCGATATGAGGATCCCCTTTTAATTTGTCTCTCCTGGAAACACTGCAGATGAGCAGCATGAATTACAGTGTGAAAGAATGATTCTGTGTGTGTGGGGGTGGTGGGGTGAGGTGGTAAAGAACAAAGGGGGGGGGGTTAAGAAATAGAGAGAGAGAAGGTAGTGAGGCCCCAACGCCGATCACACCTGTGAGCTGCAGGCTCAGACTTGACCGTGTACCAAGCCAGAGGGTAGCACTGCCCCAGCTGCCCCCTCTCCTCCTCCCTCTCTCCTCCTTACTCATCTTTGTTCTGTGGGCAGACACATAATGTCACCCAGGAATCCGCTCAAGAGGATGAGCCTCGGTGAGCAAACCTGCCAAGCCCTCCCTGTTGGGATCAAATCTAACACCTCTGACTGAAGGCATTTACCACTGACAATAGAGCCTCTCCCTTGGAGCAGGATCAGGCGAGATTAATGTGTGTGGATGGACGGGACACAGCCTCAGTGGCCCTGCTTGAGCCTGAGCTCATGGCATGCTAATTAAACCGTTACAAATTATGAGTGATATAAGCCCTATTATTACATGTCAATCTTTATTTTTGGTTTGTTTGTTTGTTTTTCTCTTCGGGTGATTTCTAGACTGTGTGCTACTGTGTGAGCAGAGGAACATGGGAACTAACAGCCGGCTTGTTTCAACATGCAGGCTGCGGCTTTTACTTTTGTCTGCTCCGCCAACTGTCTTATGCACTTTGCATGAAAGTGGAGTCTAATTTTTCCATAACTTTCTGGCTTCGCACACACAAAAGGAGATGCATGCACGGACAAAAAAATAGAACACATTTATTCTATCGGGGGTACATTTAAAAATGTCTGCTTCAAAACAGATATTTCTTGACCTCTTCAGCTATTGTTGTTTTGACTTGATAAAGCATCATGTCTGAGCCTCCTCATCTAAGCTTCCTTCAAGAAAAACTCCTTAGGAATAACAAAAAAAAACAAGAGTTGGATTCCCACGCCCTCACAGGAGAAGAAAAACAACAGCAAAAACCCGTTCTAATCATCAACGCAATGTAAGATTTCATAACAGCTCTGAACTACAGATGTAAAGAAACTCATCATCAGTGATCTGTAACAACAATGCAACACTACTGTTCTTCTCAACCTATTCCATGAGGACTTTGTTAGACACTTCTTGGCTGAAGCCTCTTCCCCCCCCCCCCCTCATTCTCTGGTTGATATTATGTCATTGGGCGTTTAGATTAATACTGTTTCCTGCCTCCACACATCTCTCAACAACCTCTTTGTTCTCTGTAGACCCCTCAAGGATGGGGGCGGTTTAGACAAACAGAACTTTGGCTATACAGCGGCTCCATACTGCCATATGTGAATGAACACAGGGCGTGGCTGGCTGAGGCTTTTGCGGTATTGGTTAACGTTTTCATCGGGGCTTAAAAAGACCTAATGAATTTGCAGTGGGATCATACGTGTGGCTGATAACTTTGTTAATGATGGAAATCATATCTAATCATATTCCTTCACCACTTTCCCCCCCCCCCAATCTCAGCCGTTCGGACTTTGGTTGCTGCATGCTTTGCAAATATTAGCCTAAGCAACCTAAAGCTTTCTGTGAACTGCTGTGATAACAGACGTTGGTTGTGCACTGTGCCTGCTCAATGTGGGTGCTCTGTTCTGGAGGGAACGCTGCTACACACCAAGGGGCTTTCACACCCTATATACGGTCTGGGAGGTACACCCAGTAATTTTCCTTTTCAGGAAACACCAAAGTATATGCAGTGTGTTTTGATCTACTGTGGAAAAATGTGTTAAAAACAGAGGTTCCCAGTTAACTCCCCATTTCTTCTGTACTAAAATTAACCTGGATAAAAGTGGGCTTAGTTTGGTTGTAAAGTAAAGCAATTTTATTCACCACCAGCTTGTTTCATATGAATTTTTATTATTTTTAAATTAAAGCAGATCCTATGTATTCCAACTGTATAAATCCTGTTTGACAAAAATTCTAATTCTGTATAGTTTTTACTGTCACCTCCGCTTGAACTTTGACCCGTAAATCACCGTTTTCTAGATTATTAATGAGAGCACTAATAAGCTGCAAGCAGACATATGCAGTATGTTTCTATACATCAAGGTATGCCAGGGAGGAAAGCCTCCACCGGCTCAAGGAGGAGAAAAGTAAACATGTTCTCAGAAGAGTAAACACTTTGTGGTTCACATCTTAAAATTCTGCTTCACATCATTCAACTGTATGCGTGAAGCTTAAAGAGACAGACGGATATATTTGTGGTCCGAGAAAAGAAATGGTTAACTGTGTGTTGTGAGTTATGTGCACTGCCCTGTCTCCCAGCCATTTCCCCCTGGGAAGAGGACCTCTCCTCTCCTCTAACCTCTGCTTGCTACTAATCCATAGCCCACTGGGAACACGGATGTGAGGAGTCTGGCACTAGCCTTTCCCTCGGCTCTGAACAGGACTTAAAAGGACACAACTGCCCTGGTGCGCGCTCTGTTTCGGTCCTGACTCCACAGTAGCCACAGAGGGAAGGTTCTCACTGGGAGAATGAGCACTGGAAACACATCTGTCCGAGGAGTCAGACGGGTGGGATGGGATCCTCTGCGGCGGCTCACATGGGAAACATGTCAATGAGTCCGCTAAATGCACCTCTAATTCTCATCTTCAAGATTGGGTGTGATGTGAAACTAGACGCACTTTAAAAAAGGCATTTGCTTTGAAGTTGGTAAACAAACATTTTTATGGGAAGTCTATTTTTTTTTATTTTATAAAAGTCTGTGTGAACCAATTATGCAGGGACACTTCTTTCTGAAACTGAAAAGAAACATGTCTAAAATGCTATTTAAAAATGTTGATGGGTTACATTGTCCTGAGAAATATCTATCCCTCCGCCTTGAGTCTCTTTGAGGCATCAAAGATGAGTCAGAACCATTTTCCTCTTTGCTCTCGCGCTGAAGTGCCATGGAAACTGCCACAAATATTTATGCCGGACAAACATTAGTGCGCCGAGGTACTTCTTGCTTCTGTGTAGGAGCCAGCACCACAAAAGCAGATGACGCTTTGTCACATTGGTGTAATCAGAATTTACACCCCTGTGCCCTGGACCTCAAACAAGCACAACAGTAACAGGAGTCAAGCTTGGAGAAAAGCCAGCTTTGTCCTCAGGCACCCTTGTCCTCCGCTCACCTACCTGTGAAAACCTCGGAGCCACGGCTCATTTCAAACGGCATTCACCCCAACCCCCACATCTCTCACACACACCTACATGTTTCTGCACACACTCATACCAGACACTCTGCATCTAATGCTTAGGCACATGAAGTAATATTTTTTTTAATCAATCCTGAATACTAATTTGAACTAGTTTTAAAGAGAATCCACTCAATGCTATTCACTCTAATGTCCACTAAGAGTGTATAAATCAAGAGGAGACACTAAACACTCTAACTTAGAAGTAATTGATTGCAATTATGTGCATAAAAATAAAAAGCAAGAGATCTAAATCTGGCCTTACCATCGAGATCCTCTGGCCTGGTGAGGTCAATAACTCTGTGGCCGATTTTTCCTTCCTCACCCAGCTTGCCGAGGTGGTGCCCGATGCTGTCAAAATGCGCTCTCTCCTGCAGGGAAACACAAACAGTCAGGTAAACGAACGAGCACATGTACACATTTTTTGATGAAAAAAAAATTGTAAAAATACCCACATCAGGAATCAGAAAATGTGAAAAGAAAAAAAAGTGTCTTTGATAAATGCAGGTTGTTTTGAAGAGCTGCTCTTTTGACATGAGCTAGATGTAGCTTTTTTCCCCCCTCATCTCTCTATTCAGCAGCTACTATAATGGATGACAGGAGGCAGAGAGACAGTGAGGGCCAGGGGTGCTCTAAATAGATTTACAGAAGGATACTTTGTGATCCCAAGCACACAATGGGGCCGTGGCCCTCTTTGCAATGCTCAGATTTTCCTCTGTAATCTTCTCCTTACATCCTCCCTTCCAGTCTACAGCGCCCAGAGCTCAGCACCCATCATTTATTCAGAGTTCATGCTTTGGAGAACACACCGTGTTTTCCCGTTTGTCATGTTGCTTTGTGCTCAGATTAAACTTGGCATCATGTTGTACTTGACGCACAATGAAACCCTGTCATTCAGCGCTCCGTGACAATATTAAATGTCATGTCCGTGTGCATTTACAGAATAAAATAACAGCTTTCGGGGGGCCTCTGAATAGTTGCTGCACATTACACTTAATGTATTATGCAAGGGGAGAGTGCCGACTGCTGCTGGCTCCATTGTTGAATGACCTACTTCCTCAGTGAATACACAGGGCATTAGCAAAGGGCTGTCTTCCTCTCTAAAGACTCAACTAGGAGATGGACACTTTGACTCTGCATGATACAAATAATCTCTCCCCCCTAGGTTTCGCCTGGATGACACTAAAAGCAGGCATGTTGCCACCATTCAGAAAAAAACCATTTGTTTTACTCCCAGGGTGCGTGCTCAATCTCTGCCAGAGATGTACGGTCTGCGCTGACCTCTGCCTCTTTTCTTTCTAAACAAGCCTATCACATGCAGCCTGAACAGACACTCAGGTAGGGTCCCTACACAATGCTAACAGCTCCCCTGCCGCACACATCGACACCGACACACACATTAATCTTTGAGCCCCTCCTTTGTGATGCGTTGCACTGTTTGTGCGCCGATGGTAAAAGTGATAAAAAATTAAGCAGACCTAACCATTGTAACTAGAAACATTTAGTTTACGGTTGAAATTGATGTCTTTTTATTACATTTTCCTGGTGAACAAAATCATGCTGGCAACAATAGTCAAAAGAAATCAGTGCAAAAAGAAAAGACGAAATCACTAAAATATATATATTTTTCTTTTTGTGTAACCTTTTTTTTTTGACAGTTAAAAAAAATATGACAAGATGAAGACAGTTCAAGTCCATTTGAGGCCTTTCACAGTATTTTGATTTTGCTCATGCTTTTATTTATTCAAGAACTATTCCTCAAAAGAAAGGACTGCGAGAGAGACAGAAAGAGCTCTGCAATTTACCATCTTACTTGAAGGAGCAGTCATTATTTATGGCCAGCTGAGTGATTCTGATATACAATTAACCACTACCTGCTTATGGCCTGTGATTAGAGGCTGTCTATCTGACGGCCCTTTGCTTACTTAAGTGTTTTCTAATTATGACATATGTGGTGGTCCCTGCTGAGCCAGAGGACACTTTGTAAAGAGAAGATGGAGTGTGCTGCCTTTTTCCGTGTCACATTCTGTGCAGAGCGGCACGCGCGCAGACATGCTCGCACGTGCACACACAGCCGTATTTATCACCCAACCACATTATTGCTCTTAATGAAAGAAGCTAGCAGCCTGATGACAAAGTGACTAAAATGTGATTAGCTGGATGGGCAGTGGTGCTGCTTCAGATGCTGCATGGACAGTCCACTAGGAAGACGCAGCGTTCGCGGGTGCTGTATGTCTGTAATAAAGTAGTCATCTCGTCCCTCTTCTGCGCTTCGCTGGTCCCTCTTGATCAATCAAGTCCTTTTATAAACTCATGATCATTAAGCATCATGTTGGGCCGAGAAGGAGAGAGAACAGGGCCCATCCATCAGTGAGTTTCATTAATAGCTAGATCAGCGTTGAACTTCTTTCTCCACCGCACCAAGTCATATGATTAGTGAACATCAGCGTATTAGACAGCCTGGAATAAGACTGAATAAGGCTCTTGTTTGACAGTACTCTGGGCTTCACTTGGTTATGCAGGAAACATCCACATATGCTTTATACAAGCCAGCATTTTACAAACTGTAGTGGTCTAATTACAGTAAGTATTCCTCTCGTTCATGTGTTAGTTATGCTAATTAATATCAGACTATCTGTGCAATATGGTACCACAAATTTTCATAAAATTTTATATACTGGGCTTAATATACTTATTGGTTATAAGTTTGGTAATTTATATCGGTGAATTAGAAATAGAGTTGAAATTAGGGTCATAAATTATCTGCACAGCATCCGGGTTTTGTTTTAAGGTTGGAAAATATTCAGTGAACTAATGCTTCTTTACTGCCCACGCATCAAGTGCTGTGATAAATTAATGGCAGTTTTATTATTTTATAGTGTCATTAAATTTTTACTGATCACTCTGACACAGAGAAGTAGCAAAGGACATGCAGTATCTGGGGAAGCTGGCCGTCCTGCCAGGAAAAGAGAGGGAGAGCGACGAAGCCCTTCAGTATATAGCTGATGTAAAAAGGTATTTATAATGCACAGTACAAGGGGATGGAAGGAGAGTTTGAAAGCTGAAACTTATTGCTACTATATGGTTAAAAAAAGCCTAAACAAAGGAGAATGTAAGAACAAATGAAGGCTGTTGAGAAGGTAAAGGGACAGGAAACAAAAGATGTAACAGTACACATTATTCCCCTCCCACTCTGACCACGACTGTTGGCAAGCAAGCGGTCCCTCCCTTAAATGATTTCAGCATGCAGCTCTCCACCCCACAACTAAAATTACAGCAGTGCGCTCCGAGTTGTAGTGGAGAGCTGCCACCCACAACAATCTCATCTGCCTGTGCCTGCGCAGCCTTTTGTCTCTAAAGTTCGGTAACAGATGTATTGGTTAAGTTGCACATGGCTGGCCACTGAAGTCATGCACCAGTCCAGTGAAAGCTGAGTCACAGAGGAAGAGAGAGAAGTTAAGAAAAGGACAGGGGGATAGATAGCAGAGTTCGTGGAACTTCTTGGGCGAGGGAACCCAAAAGAGCCCTTGTCAATGCTGTAAAGAGAGCTTTAATCTAGCTGGCCACAGAACATGTGCCGGAGGCCTGCTGCTCTGCCCACAGGGTGTATTCTGGGCAGAGGCGGGTGGCGGACGTCCCTCTGCATTGTGCCTACTCCTGCCCTATATTTAGGCAACACACTGCCAATCCTGACACTCCTTCACTCTCTCCTTCGCAAATAGCTTTAGGCTGCAGGCACAGTTGTATCGCCTGAGATTATTCAAACACAGATGTAAGAAAAATACACTGAGGGGAAAGAAGTCTACAAGTGTTTTTGAGTTAGTTTGTTGGGTCAGAATTGGATGCAAAAGGAAAACTGTCTTAATCTATATGATTTTAAGTATTTCACTTAATAAGAAACTGATTTAATGCATGCGAATATGGTCTGTGCTTTTTGGTAGTGAAAAACCTGAGCTCAGCCAATGTGGAGAGCGGCAGACATACTGCTTCTCACTCCCAAATGTCGTTAATACCTTGACCAATGCTAATTACAAGCCTTTGGTCCTGGTCAGAAATGGTCCAGTTCGTGTGATCTGGAGAACAAAGTTATCTGACACCATGTCAAAAAAGCGATGAGGTAAACCAGATGACACAAGTGCAGATGAAACCGCCACATTTGCTCGCCAAAAACATTTTGACAGAAACTGCTTCATTTCTGTTGGACATCTGGCAGGCGTGATCCAAAGTATTTCTTCCAAAAAAATTACCCTTGGCCAACTTGAAATCATATAATCCTCTGGTTATTTTTTGGCCATAAATGTGTGTGTATGTATATAGATATATATACCGTAAATGGCATGTTTAGCCCATTCTGTGAAATCTGACAGCAGTAACCGCTTTTTTCATGCTTTTTAAACTAAATCTCATCCATTTCTCTTTGCATTGGAAAGAATATGATCGCATATGTTTAAAATTTCATGATTGGAACCTCCAGCAGCTGCAGGACCCTAAACAGCCACTTATATTTGATAATGCACTGAACTGGCTCTAGTTATATCACACACCTGGTATGTGGCAAATTGAAGGCAATGATTCAGACCACAATGCTGGGCTTTGTGTATCAAGTGTCAGTCACCACTGTGGTCTGTAGCTCTTGAGTGAAGACTCGGAGGGTCTCAGACTAAACCCCTCACCAATCTGTCCCAGGCCTGATGGAGACAAAGACTGCTCTTTAATATGGCTACGGCCTCTCACAGCTCAGCGCCTCATCTGTTTTGTGTTTTTTATTGTAACCAGTTGCAATGCTATTTATAAGTCTGCAGCTTTCCAGTAGTTTTTGCTAGTTTTGAACCATTTAAATGTTAAGTACATCCAGCCATGCGGTGAGCCCACAGCTCTTTTCATACAGACTGTTACTCTCTTTTTACCCGTAGCTGTCCTTTTGCTAAGGCTAATGCAGGCAGCAGCAAAATCAACAGTAGCAGCCACAAAAGGCTGGCATCTGTTCTTTCGTGGTCGTACTAAACATCACACAGAGCAGAGATGGCCAGCTATTTCTGTCCCATTTGTTCTGCCAGGGCATCACCTCATTTGTTCAAAATGGAGGTAGGAAAGGCCTTTAATTAAATTAGGGGCACCTAAAGTACATAAAACAACAATGGAAGCTTACGTCATCTGGGCTTTGTGCCAATTTAATGTCCATTGTTTGTTTTCAAAGGAAAAAATGTTGTGTTTGTATTTTTTTCATTAGAAGGACGAGTCAGAACTGTGAAATGTGACTATCCAATGCCTTTTTGAAATATACATTAAGTCTCAACCATTAAATTTATTTTACAAGTTGCCCATAAAGTAGAAAATGTCACATGTATTTGTCAGTGTTGCGACGCATTTCTAACAGTACTCAGTTCAGGTTTGCTTCTCTTCGCTGCTGAGACCATTTGTGTCGACATCATGCACTTCCACGGGTTTCTAATCCTCAGTGATCCAGAACTGTTTGCTGTTAGTTTGGCTAAAATCTCCAGCCTTATCAAAGCTTCCAGGTTGTAAACAGCAGGATATTAGAAACTGCAGCACTCCCAAAACCCCTTTCACGTATGGACAAAACCTCAAGACTTGTTGGACACTGGAGCCATTATGTTGCTACTGCAACAATACCATAGACTATAAATGGTCCTTTGTAGCCTATTCTTTTCCCTGTCCTTTGTTGTATGTGCCTTGTGGTGAGTGCAGCATCATAGGTCTTTGCCACCGGGCCCGGCAGCATTTCTGAGCAACTGGAGCAGGCCAGAAATTCACCATGTTAAATGACAACTGTAGAAAATAATGGAGCTACCACAGCCAAAATGACCCTACCAAGATGCAGTCTTGATGTCTTTCTGGGGACGAGGCGAGAGAGCAAAAGACTTGACCTGGGACGGGAGCCACACACATTCACACACACATGCACAGGCACATTTTTATCCAGAGTCGTACATTATTTTTATTCTTTTGGCAAACGTGAACAATTGGACAAAGCATTAATGTAAGCAATCTTCACAATAGCACTTGCTGGCTACAGCCAGTGTCTGGGAGCTGAGCATAATCTAATTTGGATGGGCAAACCCTTGTATGCCAAGGATTTACATTGCAGCCAAAATGCCTTGGTTTGCAATTTCCAAGACAGCAGTCGAAAAGGAGCCGAAAATTGCTTCCAGGGCTGCAAACCAGACAAGATTATATTCAAAGTCTTTGTGAGGGCTTTGCCTGAATAGAGCCCTGGCATCACATACACACACACACTTGCAAGTGCATGTATGTCCACACACACACACACACACACACACACACACACACACACAGGAGGGGGGGACAGTATAACCACTATAACCAATAGGTTAGGAGTCTGGATTTTGTAGAGCACCAGTGTAAGCTCCATTTGAATATTTACAGGCTGAGCTTTGGGATACGGGAAATGGACAATTGGAGTCATCAATACTGAGGAGAAAAGGTGTTGTGGGGCAGAAAGGGCAGTTCAATAGGTTAATACACTGACCTTTCACCTTTTGATTCCAGTTAGGGACTTGTCAGCAGAGGAATATATTTTATCTCACACAACCTCCAGGACATCACATATGCTGCATTTTATTGGAACAAAAGCAGGAGAAACTGATGCGTCATTGTAGAAATCCGTCCTACTCTACTTATCAGGGTTCAGCATCAAGGCTTGGCCAATTCTCTCAGGCCAGTAAACTGTAGATTTGGCTGTGATGCTGGCTCAGAAGTGAGCGCATGAGAGAAGGAAGCTGGAGGTTCAACTTATGAAATTAAAATAGATTTTCCCCTCTTTAGTGACAGAGATAACAATTGCTGAGGCTGAAAATTAAATTAGCACTCTGCTGTCTGTGCTGTCTGAGTGGGAGGAATTCCAACTCTCATTAACAGGCAATTAACAATTTACAGTTCATAGACAGTTATGCTATTGATGTTTGAAGCAACACCTTGTTGTACTTGTTAAGTGAGTTAACAATAGAGCCATTTTCCTACACACATTGTAGATGATAAACAAACTTGAACTCTGCCTAAAATTAGACTTTAGCGTTTATTGTTTCATTTTACTTTAATGTGGCTAGTTACACTACATGCCATTTATTTTACTTAGTCATAAAAGCATATGCTCTGTTTGAATACAGTGAGTGTCACATGGGGCAAGTTATTTCTTAGAAATATTGATCTTTTGTTTAT
Organism: Acanthochromis polyacanthus; assembly: GCF_021347895.1. Taxonomy (NCBI): domain Eukaryota; kingdom Metazoa; phylum Chordata; class Actinopteri; family Pomacentridae; genus Acanthochromis; species Acanthochromis polyacanthus. The sequence continues at coordinate 10,247,630 of NC_067114.1, read as the reverse complement.
TTAATTTTTTTTTCAAATATGGTGACTGAATTCCAGCATTTAATAAAAAATACATTCCTTAAGTGTCTCTAACATGATTGTATTGTTTCTGCTGAGCCAGTGAAAATGTATTAGTAGAAAGTACTTCATCTCTGACCTACGAGCTATATATTCCAATTGGCCATAAATGTTGATGACAGGACTGCGACATAGTTGAATCTCTGCATGCACCATGTGAGTGAAAACATCCACAGATGCTTGATATTTATTCACCCGTGACCCTGAAAAACAGCATGTCCAGTTATAGCAACAGTGCATAATAGGGGGAGACAATTCAAATGGTTACAAATGGATTCAGATGTACTGTATATGACTGTGGGCATACTGGTGCATTCTAGGTAAAAGCTTCCACTGGGTGAGGAGGAGATGGTAAATAATGGAACAAAGTAATTGCCCTCTGCAGACAATAATACCTTTAGATAAATATTTCAAAAAGGCAAATTGCAGAAGGGTTGTAAAAGGTTTTATTGTACTGATGGGATATAGTAAAAACAGACAAATAAAAAGACAAGCAAGGAGATCTGCTCCTGTTAAGCATGAATATTTTACATGTCCTCAGGTTAAAGGCTTGTATAGTGTAGAACAGAGAGTCTGATCTTCACTGTGTTCTCCTCGGTCAATGGCCAGGGAGGGAGAGAGAGAGCGCTGGAGTCATAGTAATAAAGGTTAGGGAGGAATGCATTGTACTTTTCAGATACAATTTGTATGAAAAGATGAATTGATCCATCTGTAAGCAGCACTTAGACCCACTCCTCTGCCCGGTCATTACAGTGGGATAAATCAATATTTAATATCCCCCTCTAACAGCCACACTGAATGATCTTAACCTCTCCTTAATCCCATTTATGTTACCTTTCCTGAATCTTCTTCATGTAAGCTCTCACTATGATAAACTTCCAAACAAGAGACTGGGAGGGAAGCTATTAAAGACCACGCCATATTTATGTCAGGTGAGATGCTTTTTTTAAAATATTAATATTCTGAAACTGACCAAAGTGAAAGCTTTTATCTGGGGCATTCAAACCTTTCTAGTCTGTTGGCTTGTTGTATCAGCAAAAGTCTCTCTCTCTCTCTCTCTCTCTCTCTCTCTCTCTCTCTCTCTCTCTCTCTCTCTTTCCCTCTCATTTCATCGCTGAATTACAACTGACTGTTCTTTATTGCAGCCAAAGGATGAAGATGATGGGCCAGTTCTTTTAGCTGACTTGATAAAGCTCGCCTCTAATTTCACACCATCCTAATAGCACCAATGTCACGGAAACTAAGAGGTGACAATATCTCACTGTGATTTGCGGCGGCCACAGAGTCAAACGCAAGCACGGTAAAGGTGTCATTCAACAAGCCTGATCTTAGAATGAAAACAGAAACATTACCTGAGGGGATTTTTTTTTCAGATATCAGTCTTTATCTTTGCAAGAAACACGCACAAAGGTATATGAGTAGGCTCCTCCAATTACTGTAATTATTGTGTGGCGTTTCTTTAGTGTTTTTGATGCTATGATCCCATTATTGTACTCACATGCACTCAACTGTTTCTGTTTCTGTCTAACTTTCATAAAAAACACATGGTCTCTCCTCAGGTGGCAAACACACACAAAAGGTAGATTACAGGTGAGGAGCGACTGACTCTTTCAAGCAGATGATCCCTTTAGGAGAGAAAAAAGACAGGCATTCTTCTCCTCTGAGCTGACTGCTTTAACACTGGTTGAGACAAATTCAAAGAAAACAAAGCTAAATCTTACGAGAGCAAACACGGAGTAAAAAGGCGTTAAGCTCTACCTACTAAGGACAATGTAGCTGTAGGAGTGTGCTGCCTGTACAAAATGGCATTGTTTAGTTACTGCTTTCATGTCATGGCAGATTTTGCTGCTTGGCTGACCACAGGCTCACCTTAGTTTTGAGGTGGGGAGGCAGCTGCACTAGCTCATGTGGCTGAAAATGAATAAAGAGTGCTACAAGCTCAATGTAGTAATGAAACAAAAGCCAGAAAATAAAATGATTTTAAAAAAAATCCCCCCCAAAATAGAATTGTTTTCTTTGCAAGATGATGTGCCTGTTTAATTTTAGGGACAATTATGACAGCTGTTTGTCAGTACATGAAAGAGATTATGGATTGATTCCTTATTGTTAAGATCTTTTTGTTCAGGCTTAAGAGAGAAAATGCAGGAGACGCTCCGTCTCTGTCCTCTCTGTGGGCTGCACCAATTTATTTGCTTCACTTCAGTAAGAGCATAGTTGATTGCCACCTGCATAGACAGTGATCTCTTCCAAACATCAAATTAGAGGGAAATCAAAATAGATATTCATTGACTTTTTTACATATACATTGACCTAGTTGAGGCTGTTGGTTGAAAGTGTCAGGTGCTGAAATATTAATGAGCATCGCTCCCAGTTTCTGCCTGCTCCTCACAGCCAACTGGCAACATGGCATCAAGCTGAAGAGAGGAGGACAGCTTTTTTCTTTCCTTGATTGACTCATCGATTGAAGATATTTTTAAAGGGAATCCCTGGGAGTGTGTGCTCCTGGTACAAAGCAGCCCCATCCCGTGTCAGGGGACGGAGAGGGCTGCAAGTCGGCTTTAATTGGGCAGAGACTTCAGAGTCTTCTTAACCCACACCGGGCACTGCCATGGCCTGTCACGGCCCTCACACCAGCATCAACTACGCGCAAGCTTCTAAACACGCACACACAAACATATTCATGCTAATTTGAGTAAACATACATGTACACCCTAAACCATGCCAGCTCTTATCAATACGACCACCCTGGATGTGGATTAAAGAAAATTATTAGTCTTAAGAATGACTGCTGTATCAAAATCGCCATGTTCCACTTTCTTGAATAGTTTCTTTCCTCCACTACTTGCAGGGAGACCTGAGGACTCTTGTGGTCAACTGCTTTTTTGTTTTTTGTTTTTTTGCTTTACGGAAAAATCTTGCAATGGAGAAGAACTGAATCGAGGATAAAACAGAGACAGACTATAGGATACTTGCACTAACCTTGTCAACTCTGCAGTTGTTGAGGCCCACTGAAGTGAGGGCGGACAGCTTTGCCTCCATGCCCTGCTGGTGATGTTGCAGCTGTTCCCTCTGGATCTGCTCCCTCATTTTCCGAGCCTCCTGGATGGCCTTCATCACGGTGTCCTGGTCCCCGAACAACGCAGTGGAGTTTAGGCTGGACAGAATATCTGTGCACACAGACAAGCAGAGCAAAATTAGTCTGCTAGCACACGCACTGCCAAAAAAGAAAAACAACTTCACACATTATCCTGACAGTGGCGTTTATTTGTGACATGACAAGTACCAAAATAGTAGCAGAGCTTTGGAATATGGTCTCCATGGACGTGAGTGCCCGTCTGTGTGTATATGTGGGATGTTTTTTGTGGAGGCATTTTGAGGTCTTACCCAGAGACGAGCCTCGTCCCAGGCCTCCCACAAGTGGGCTGGGGATGCCACCTTTACCGACGAGACTGTTAGGGCTGCTTTTACTGCCGGGGAACAGCATTTGTGTTGGGGATGTAGGAGATTTGACCAGTTCTGTCGTCTTTGGCCGAGCAGACAGGTTGAGAGGCTGCGTTCCCTCCTCCTACAGCAGCAGAGATAGGAGTATGAAAGAAGACAGATGTGAATGGGTCTTTCCTCCCCCTCCCTTTTGGAGGGGCTCCGGGTTCTCAGACAGCACAGTTCTCCTCTGTTTCTGGTTAATTATAGGATCTCGATCCTGACCCGCACCTCCTCCCTGATTCCTACTCTATTTCTTTTTTTTGGTGTTTTCCCCCTTTTTCCTCTCCTCTTCTCATCCCCTCTCATCCATCCTTCCTTAGGAGCTGTGCCACTGCGATCTTCCTCACAGTTGCCCAGTGCCTTTGTTCACACTAATTAAAGCAGATTCTGTCTCTCTGTACATCTTCATCTGTTCTCCCTTTCCTCCTCCCTGCTCTCTGTGTCTGCACTCTGGTTCGAAGAATAAATAATGACCAGATAACGGCGGTGCCAATGATCAAAGACAGCTGTTCCATTCATCAGATGTCGACTTGCATTATCTACTTCATTAACTTGTTTTCTAATTTCATTCCTCATTTGTGCATACTTGGATTTATCATATGCTTTGATATGCCTATTCCTAAAAAAAGTATGATGTGTAGTGTGGTTCTAAGAGGAGGTCAGAGCAGGATGCATTTGTTGGTGCTGTATTTGTGGGGCTGGTTGCACCCTTTTAGACCATTAACAGATCGGAGATGAAGAGCACTATTCTCATATCGAGCACATTTTACCTGAAGCTCAATAATGTGAGCTAGAAGCCCATTTTCTTTATTCTTAATAATAAAACGATATCAAATGTGTATATATATATATATATATATGTATATATATATATATATATATATATATATATATATATATTATCACCCTAAATAAAAAGATCATGGAGAAACTGCACAGTAGATTTGCTTAAATATAATAAATTCTGAATGATCGTGAATAAAGACAATTCAAACATATATATCCTTGAAAAAGAAATCCACTTTGCACAGGATGAATTGCCCTATGTACACAACAGTCTTTTAAATCAGATTAGGGCTCATGCTGTCGTTAACAGTATTTTTCAAAGCCCAAGTGTCTCCTTGTCAAAACATATGGCTCAAGCATAGACTGCCCCAAGGCCTTGTTATTGCTGTGCCAATAACAGTTTGTCATGCAGTGAAGCTGAAAACAGACAAACAAAACTGAAGGCAGTCTGATTCCACTGGACTGTGGATAGAGATGGGAGGATGCCAGTGTATGTTTGCCATCCATTTAATTATGTATGAATTATTTCATTTAAAACCTTCATTTTGGGACATTTGGCGAAATTTCCAACATTTCAGCTAGAACCGGTGTTTCATTGAGACTGCTCTAATTGATATTCTGCTGTGATAAATGGAGAATTATGCGCATATGACGATATTAATGTTTAGTCAGTGCGACGGAATTCAAGAAGGCAAAGGACCTGAATGGATGTTTGTTCATGTGTGTACATGAGTGCGAGTGTGTGAAGAAAAAGCTGAAGTGCTTTCCTACTATTTCAAAACATGATTTATGGTCTTTCTCCATTGTGATATTATTAAGCGAAACTACTTCAAATGGGTGTATGTTTCTGATTATGGCTTTAGTGAGTGGGAATGATGTATGTGTCCTGTTCCTTTGCATGGAGGTCTGGTGGAGTCATGCCACACAGCAGCAGAAAATGCTTCCTGCATTTGCTTTGTTTACAAGGCCAAAAAAAAGTTCAGTCCCACTTTTTTTTCTTCACTTTTGTCAGCAATTGTAAAGCACCATTGTAATGGTTTTATTCCATTTTAGTTGCAGAAAGAGGAAAAGATTTTTCATTGTAAAAAAAAAAAAAACATGTTCCACAAATTACTGGCTTGGAGCAGCCATAGCTATAGCAACCATGTCCACAGAGTTCTGGTTAAGAGAGTGAGGGCCTTGTTAAAGCCCCAGAGATTGATGGCCTGTTAGAGGCTGGGCTCACCACCGGCCGGCTGTAGCACTGAAGCAGTGAACATTGTAGGTGCTAGTTTATTCAGACAACACCGACTACGCTAGGCTGGGTCAAGTACCACTCAAAGCCCGTGCTGCTGGGTGGGCTGGTTGAAGGAGTTGTGGGCTGTACCTTGACTTGAGTGATGGGGCTGGAGGAACTCTTGTCATTCTTCAGAGATGAGGGGGAAATGGGCCCACTAGCATTGAGGGGCTGGGGGAGTGGAGGCATCTTGGCTCCAGGAGAGACCTGCATGCTGGCAAGCTGGGCGGCATACAGTTGCTGTAGGGAGGAGGAGAAACCCGCAAGGCGTTAACATCCAAATCCAGCAAACATTCAAAGTTTTATATTCTGTCTTTTCCTCTCCCTAGAACTCTCACTCTCTCTGCTTCTGTGTCTGCCTTCATCTCCCCCCTTCTCTTTTACGTCTTTCCTCTCTTTCCATGAGGCTGGCAGAGAACCTCCATCAAAGGTCTTAACTGTATTTCAAAGGCTGAACCCAGAGAGAGACAGCAGTCTTAAAAACCACACAGAGATGGCTTTCATTCAAAATACTTGGAGCCCCTATTTTCCACTCATCACAGAGAAAAGTTTGCCGACTGGATGCAAGTGTGTTAGCAAAGATCTCTCATTTCTCTAGATCTACACAACTTCCTATTGAAGTTTCTGGCCTGTGATTTGTCTCCACACAGCCATGTGAGACGGTCCTGTTCCACAACCAACCTCAGTTGGATTGTCATCACAGAATATGTTAAACACACACATTATTAAGGCTTAGAAACCTGTACAAAGAAGTGATGTAGTCACTGTTATTTTCCTTGGTGTTAAATCACTAAGGTTTCCAACTGCTGGTGACATAGCCACACAAGAGCATGACTGGCAAAGCGCTCAACAACTGTTGCGCCTTTTACAGGGTTGAGCTCTTGAAAGCGCAATTTACGTTACACCACTGGACTGATTATGTGGTTAAATGTGACCCATTCTATTATTGGAGTTGGGAGTATTTAAAAAAATCTGGTGAGCCACAGACTAATTGTCTGATGGATCACATTTTTGGCAGTAATTTATCCTTTGTCCTGGATAATGTTACATGACGTCAAGTTGTGCATCTATCTTTTAGATCGAATCTGATTATCATAGCTTCACTAATTTAAGTAAATTATTAATATTGTCCTTCTTCTTTCTGTGCCCACAGAACCCAGCGTTCCTGCACTGTTGAGACTTCTTTCCATCCCTGGCCAGTATTGATTGGCCACCAGGTAAGTGATGAAATTGGGTTTTGTCTCCTGCTGCAAATGGTAGGGGTCTGTCAAATAGAGCTACTGTCTGAGAAAATGTGTTACTCCACATAGTGTTGGACCTCACTTCATCAGACAGATAGTACCCCTTACCTCCCCCACTGGCTTGCTATCCCCAGACTAGGTAAACCTTATGGTTTGTTGTGTTATTCAGTCAGATGGTGCTGTCAGAGAGAATCTAATTTCTCTTCCGCTGGCCAATCAGCAAACCTTGTCTCATTTCCTGGTTCGACTGGCAACATAGAGACAGCATTTGTGTGGAGGAGGGGGGAAGCAACACGGCCCTGCAGTCCTCACCTTTGGCAGTTTAAAGTGAAGACTAAAGCCTAACAAAGCACTTTATGTTCATGCACATATCTCCAGATATAAACACACATGTGCTCCTGTAAGAAACTTTATCGCTGCCACATAAGCGACAGTACAAAAGGTCCATTCTTCCAGGGGACCTAAGGATAACAACAGCACATGGGCAGCGGAAATGACAGCCTGATTATGTTCCCACAATGATAGCACTGCCTCCACCTCCCTCACAAACAGCCTTTTGTGTCCGGCAGGATCGGGCACAGGAGCGGCCCTAACTCTATTTTCTTCTCGTCTGAGTGAAACTTAGTTAATGTCAGTGGTAAGGGCACTCAGTGTGTCTGAGTGTGTGTGTGTGTGTGGGTGAAGTGGGTGGTGGGGTTAGAGAGAGGGAGGTGACAGAAAAGAGAGGGAGAAGGAAGGAGTCTCCATTTAGTGTTTGTCACTCCAGGCTACATGGAAATGTAAGTCTGTTGGACAGATGTTTGCTAACAGGCTCATTGATGGGCACGACTCTGACCTGAGTGGGAAGAACTTTATTGTTCCGGAAAAAGAGCATAATTAGACTTTGCTTCAAAATGCACACAGTCTGGATACCAGCAGTGATTAGCAGGTCAGTGCCATGGGGTGAGAAGCAGTGGTTATTCTAGTGACCAGGAACACTCCAAGAGCCAAAGAACAATAAATACAATCAAGAGGACAGACAGATGAACGGTCTGCTAACCTAACATAGGCTTTTTAAGCACAGATAGGAAAAATGTCAGTGTTAAATGTGTGTCTGGAATCTGGAGGCTTTTGCTTTAGTAATACAGCTTATTTTGGAAGGTTAAAAAAACTGTAAATATACGTTGTATTACAGAATTGTTTGACACCCAGGCACCTACTTACAGCCTCATGTAACAGAAAGCTGTCAGTATAATGAAGACTACGCTGTCATTGAGATGATGCATCCTGCCAAGGCTGGTCTCCCTAAGCCAGGGGTGTCAAACTCAGTTCCTGGAGGGCCACTATCCTGCATGTTTTAGATGTTTCCCTCTTCCAACACACCTGATTCAAATGATCAGCTTATCATCAAGCTTGGCAGAAGCCTGATAACGAGCCTGATCATTTGAATCAGGTGTGTTGGAAGAGGGAAACCTCTAAAACATGCAGGATAGTGGCCCTCCAGGAACGGATCTTGACACCCCTGCCCTAAGCAGAAGACATCTGCCTGTTTCCCTCAGTTGACTCTCTCACATATACCACCACCTTCTTCATATCTACTTGCCAGGTGGGGGCAGTAAAAGGTTCATGGTAATGAGGGTCAAGCTGAAAGTCAATGCTCCAACTCTGGAGTGGTGGAGGAGAAGGTGAAAGCCTTAGTAGAGACTCTTGTGTTTTCATTCTCGTATCCCTTTTCCCCCTCTGTATTCTTAACACTTGTTGTTTTACTTGATTTCATCAGGACTTTCAGCTTTAAGTACATATATTATACCTTTGTTCATGAAAAGCACTTGTGAAGCACAATAAGCTACAACTTGTAGGATGATGTGCAGCTGATGGATTTGTAATAAGGGTGTTTGAAACTGGTATGTGCTTGTGTAGTATATATTTTCTCGTATTTTGAATGCATGAAGAATTCCATGCCATTTGCCATTATTAAAAGTGTGCACGGACATACAGCATCCTTGTAATACAATACCACCAAACAGCATACATAAATGAGATGACAAACAAACACTAAACCTAATGTCTGTCTTCTGACCTCATCATTCCTTGTTTCCCAGTAGAGCAGAGCAGATCTCAGCAAGCATAGATTCAAAGTGAGTGCAGCACGCCCAAGGTCAGCCTGTTAGCCTCTGGTAATTAAAAACAAGCCCTCTGGAAGCAGCAGAGGTTAAATGGGGAGGTTCACTTTTCTGCCTGCGACATTAAACTGAGATTACACACTCTGCTGATGATGTTGGACATCTCAGAAGTATGATGCACAATCAAGGCGGGCGTCCAATGTTTGTTTAGTTAAATAAAGCTGACACTCTTGCTAAATATACAATACAATAATCAATAATGAGGAATAATATGGGGAGGCTTGCAGTTTAAATAGAAAAACTGTTGAAAAACAAATGTACATCTTTTTCCTTTTTTTTTAAGAAAGCAAAGATTCAGTAATATGTGGCAATATGTGCTGGAAAATATAGGGACAGATATTTGTCAGATTTCCTGCTGCTGGCAACAATGGTGTGTTGCACATTTATAGCCTGCAAAAATACAAACATGAAGAACAAAAACGTCCTTTAAGCCTAAACAAATTTGAAAAACCAGCATCTTACTTTATATGAGGTAGGCTTTATCTGATGCCCGCAGTCTTTCAAACAGACTCATCTCTTTGTGTGCGGGTGTGTCTGTTTGCCTGTATGTCAATGTCTCATTCACCTCTGCCTGGCCTGGGCACTGAGCACTGGGCTGGATATGAGGGCATTAACTGTGCTTCAGTGCACCACACCATTTAAAACGCAGCACAGCGCCAGCCCCGTTTGCCACAAGGCTTGTACAGGCTCATTGCCCAGGGCGACCATGCAGGCTGACCCAGGCTAGGCCCAGATGTCAAAGAGTGGAGGAAGGCGTCCTGGTGCACTGTGCCGATGCTTTCCAGTATGGCTCAACATCTGTCTCATCTGCTGGCACCCAACCTGCTCTGCTCGAACCCCCCCCCCCCCCCCCCCCCCCCCCCCCCCCCCGTCTCGCCTTTTTTCTGTTTCCTCTATCATACAACTACAGCATACACATTTACGTCCTTCTCTCTCAGTTTCTCTTTGGCATATATACCCACAATCAGTCTGTCTTGTGTAAGTGTGGGTGTGGGTAGTCCAGGCCCAGGGGCCCCAGAGCCAGCCCTCTCATTCACTGCTGCTCACTGCATTATCCACTCTATCTGTCCATCTGTCCCTCTGTTCACCACTGCCTCTATCCAGCTGCTCACCTAGCCGTCCTATTAGCCAGCCTTCCACACTCTCTAGCATTGCTGCACTGCTCTGGGTTACCTTCAAAGACCAAGCTCCTTTGCTCATAAACACAGAAACAGCTGCTCTCTACAGTATGTCTGTTCTCTCTTTTTCCCCCTCCTTCTCTCTCCCTCTCTTTCAAAGTCAAAAGTGCTTCACTTGTTAATGATAGAAGCTGTTTCTTCACATCTGTACTGCACAGGCATTTACATCCAAACAAAAGATAATGTGCGGTTTGCTGCTCTCCCACTTTCTTCCTGTTTGTCCCTGACTGTGTAACACTCTTTCTTATCACTCCAGTCGTCTAAGCCAGTGAGTACTCCTTCAGATGTGTCTGTCTGCTTGAGATCTGGTTGTTGCTAAGCATATGGGCTGCTTTTCATCTTTACAGTGGGAGCATGAGCTGAGACTGGGCCCAGGTTTATCACGGGCCGAGAGAGATGCCATAGCAAATGTGGCGAAATGTAATTGCGGTGTTAAGTCTTATCTCAAGCGGTTTGACTTTCAGTACGGGTATGAGGACGTCATGGGCCTGAACAATTCAGAGAGGGGGAAAAAGGCAAGACAAACGCATGCGGGGGGGAATAATTGAGAGAGACACAAACTAAGACACTTAGAGATGGTTTAAGATGTGGATTGGATATTGGAAAAGTAAGACACAGAGACAGCAGGAGATAGAAAATGGAGCTTTGACTGAGTGAAAGCAGTGGGTTTCTATTTATTTAGTCCAACAGTGATTCTACATACTGAGAACCCAGATGTTCTGTTTTAGCCAATAATTCTTTCTTTAAAATGGCTTGAACCCCTAAGTCTGCTTTCAATGATAGACAAAAAACAACAACAGGAGTTTCTTGGAGGTTGTCCTACTGTTCATGGGCTCTGTACAAAAAAAAGGACAAGTGATGTATATTAAGTGCATATTCTCCTTAAGTAAATAGTTTTTCACTTGGCAACTGGAGCGAGGAATAGTGCAAACAGCAAATTAAATGCTCTCCCAAATCGAAAATTCTTTTGTGGAATTAGGGAAATGCCCTTCTTGTCTCTCCACTCGATTGAATATAGTAGGTGTGGGGACAGATTGGGGTACAATCTGAGCACAATTTCTTCTGTTAGGTGAGACGTGTCAGTTGTAATCAGTGAAGGACAGGCAGGGATGGAGCCATTGTTTCCTGCTGGTCCTCGGCTCATCCCAGCTCTGTGTGGGCACTAATGAAGAGGGGCATGTCGCGCTGGGATAGTTTACCCGCCTCCTCTCCTGTGAGTTGCAGACCAGAGCCAATCTGTCAGGAAAACATTGAGTGAAATTGCCCTGTGGTACAGCGATGCCTGGTGACAGCCACTTGCAGACTGCCAGCCACCAGAGTGATGCTACCACCCTGTATTGACAAGCAAATTACAGTCTCCCAACACTCAAACGCATCCGGCAAGATTCATTTACATCCATCAGCTCTAAGCCTTTGTTACCTTGTTGGGTTTTCTTCTGTTAGAGAGAACGGGTGGGGAAATGGGGGAGGTTCCCAGACTGTTATGACAGAGGAGATTGTGAAGAGGCTGCGTGGCCAACATTAAGACTGACGGAGCGGCGAGCCTCTCTGGCTGGATGGCTGATCACATTACCTCAGCAGCATTGTGGGAATTAATTCTACCAATAGGATAATTTTTTAAGGTTCATATATTGCACAATCTAAACTGAGTAAATTGGTGAAAATTATACCTTGCCATGCAGCTGACAGCAAGAGATATTTTAATTGAGGAGGGCCGCCTATTCAGCCATATGTGTGTGGGATTTTGTATCTGTGAGTGTGTGTGTGTATAAAAAAGATAAACAATGGGTTTGAAGGTGAAAACTAGAGCATTTCAGAATAGTTCAAAGGGTTAATGGAGAATTGTGCTTGATGATGCATAAATTATAAACTTAAGGAACAAATAATATATGCAGGGAGGCTTTAAATCACCTCATTTTATCTTATTTTTAATATGCTTTTATTCCAAATATTCCATTTAATTGCATCATAAGAGTGGACCCAATATGTCTTCTTATTCTGTTTTGTTGTTCTTTGTCAGGGGAACATTTTTCTCTGTTTCTTTTTTACATGCGTGTATTTAGGTACACTTTTCAGTACTTTAATTTTGAAGAAGAAGGAGGTTGCCGGTGCTATTATTGCTCTCAAAAGGGATCAGACAACTCTAAGTTCATTCCATGTCTGGGTTGATATGATGTTTTTAATCATACCAGGCTCCCAGTGCTTTGTAGAGGAAGTGGTGGCAGTCACATAGTTTGTTGATCCCAGCCATGTAGAAAAGGGCATGTTTGACTTGCCTTACTGTTTTAAGGGGAATTTCTATGCAGAGTAAATAGCAGCCAGCAGGCGGAATATGTGACAGGCTGACAGACTTCAATTAATGGAAAATGCACCTCTTTTTGTTTACTGTGTTCTGTAAAGGTCAGCCAAGTCATGGTCTTGGAGGCACTGTTTTTGCCCATTCCCAGGGTTAGATACATAATCAGAATTAATGACTCTCGACCCGTCTCCCCTTCTCACCCCAACCTTCAGATATATGACTGTCTCATCTGACCTCATACACCCCTATAAATAGCCTGAGTATGCCTGTCTGAACTGACACTCCTTCCCAATGAACTTCCCTATGACACACAAACTAAGCTCCAGAAGCATGCTCACAAACTCCGTCTTTTACTCTTACACATCTTCAAACATGAGCAGACTCATTTAACACCTTACGTGCTTCTGATAGCTTTTCTTTTGGCTGCATAATGACGCACAGCTCTTTGGAGCCAGCTGCATGCATTGTTAGAACTTGCCAAGGCTCGTTAACACTGACAGTGGTAGCCTCCGAAGGACAAACGCCACATATATCAGTGTGCAGAGAGTTCCTCTCTCAGTCTTGAGCTCTCTCTTTTTTTTAATCCTGTCAAAACTTTGTGCTGTTGAGCATCACATGTTGCAGCTATAGACCAACTTTCTGCTGTTGTTGACAAAGCAGCAATTGCCACTTAACTGTATGTTAGCAGAGATAATTTGTTTGCTCCTTTTGTCTCCCATGAACAGTGCTGATTTCTGGCTTCAAACAGATGCAAGATCTACAATTACTCACAACTGCAAAGGAAACTGATAATTAAAGAAGCAACAAGCAGCTCTGCCACCCATTATCACCAATTTGAAAACAAGGATCACACATGGGCTGAAAGAATCCCTGGTCACAGTAATGTTTCCAATAGGAACAATTTGAAGAGTAGAATGCAGATAATTATTCACATTAAACATTATGGCCTCAGGTTAAGCTCTGGCCTGGGTTCAGCTCTTTTAAATGCTGTGTGAGAGAAGTCCTGGAGGTGCCTGTAGGGCTTGGAACCTATCTCAATATTTTTTGTGGCTCAAAACCCCCACTCAGCTTCACTTTGTTTTACACACAAAGTGCTGAGCTATTTTTTATTACATGGATATTCAAATTATACTAGTCTTACTTCTTAATTGTTTTCTTTATAGGGATAAAATAAATAGTGCTGGGACTCTGCTAGACTAAAGCAATAAGAAAGACATTCTTACACAGTCAATTGTCTTCTGATAAATTCACTGGCAGGCGATTAAGGCAACCAAAGCGATTCTCATTCTCTCTAATAACTATTATCTTCCCAACTCCTCTGTCTGGCAGAGTTAGTGGGGATAAATCCTCTATAAAATGGGATAAATTACATATGTAAGGTGATAAGCGTGTGTGAGCTGGGGGCCTCCAGGATTATTTAGTGTGCAGCTCATTACTTAGCGTACAGCTGCTTAGCCATCCTTTCTGCCCCGAGCTTGGCGAGCGTCCCTAGCATTCTTTGTCATAGTACTGTACATACCTGAAGCTGGAGGGGGCTGAGTCCTGACGCTGCTGCAGCTGCCATTGTAGATGGAATGAACTGCACCGGGTAGTTATCACCTGTCAGAGAAGGAGGGGGAGAGAGAGACAACAATGCATACAGGTTCAGACAATGAGCCGGCCCACAGCGACCAGGCAAGTGCCAACACAGATTCTGGGCCCTGCATTACTTTTGCCACAGCAATGTGGCACATTTCAACGAACTCTTGGCTTCATTCCCAAACATCTGCATTAACAAAAGGCTAAGGTGGTTTGACTGGAACAGGATTACTAAGGAACATTTCACACCATTCACCTCCTTATTCCACCTGTGCTCTACTCACACTGGAAAACACCATGACAACAGTGACTAATACATAGTCAAACAAGTTAAAAGTTCTTCTAAGGTTTGTTTTGTGTGTGCATGTGTATGTGTGTTTCTGTTCTGATTAGATGTTAAATATCTCCCCTGGTATTCAGTTAGCGATTATGTAAAAGGACCAGCATGTTCTCTCAGGCAGTTCATACAGCTGTAGACTTGTCTGGCTATTGTTCAACACAACATTGTTTGTTTCTCAGTGATAGCTTTGGCAGCGCACTGAAAACACTTGTATGCAAACTGGTTAGAACAAGTGTGCAGTCACAATAACAAGGGTGAAAAAAAACACTCCACACATTCTTATCTCACATATCACTGTGATCAAACACGGAGGAATTGGGCTTCAAATAGCAGCACTATTCATTACTATTCACTTCTGCTGGCCCACCATCAGCACGTTTGTCAGACGCAGATATAAAAATGGCTGCAGTGTGAGTGATGTCCATGGAGGTGCAGAAGCTTTTACACACTCAACGTAGTGTGTTGAGATGGACAGAACATCCCCAGCGAGACGGGGAAGCACGGCATTCATCGAGGGGAGGTTGGTAGGAGGCATGTGTCTGGAGGAGGGGAGGCGGGGGTGCACAGTGGGTGCGGGGAGGGGTAGTTGGCCCTCGCTCAGACCCCACTTCTGCCTGTCACTTCTCCTCACAAACATATGGAGCCATTAAGCCACAGACAAGGTAAATGTATATACCTTCTCTTTCACTTTGCCCTCGTCTGCTCGCCTCACTTTGCAATCTTGTACAGCACAGCACAATGTGATACAGGCCATGGAAATTCAATCCCCATTTAGTAGCAAATAAAATCACACAGCAGAAGTGGTTTCAAATAGTGCTAGGTTGGATGTATGGAGGTACACTGTGGTTATTTCCACACCTCCTCTTTTTTGGTATCGCTTTCTCCCTGTCTCGTTTGCTCTGTGCTGTCTGTGACGTAGGGTTCGGGGATAATAAATGACTGGGTGTCTTTGGATGTCATGTGAAACCTGGCGAGGGTCATGTGCTACACCGCGACCACTTGGGGGGGGTCTCAAGCTCCGAGGTCTAGGTCCTGGGTGCAGGCAGTCTACTTGGAGGCACCAGACTCCAGGAGAATAGGCACTGTGCCAGGTTAGTGTCACTCACTAGTGAAAAGAAATTACATTTAAACTTTTTTTCCTTGTTTTTAACTGGCTGGTTCCATGCCCAGAGCCTGAATTCTAAAATGCAGAAGGAGGAGGGGGAGTGGTGCAGGTGACGCCATGGCCACAACAGGCTATATTTCCCCTGCTCATGCGGTGCTATGAAATATAAGTCATAGATCTGCTGAGGGTTGACAGATGTAGCTCAGACCTTTCTTAGGGCAGATCAAATGATGATGAATGAAGTTTATGACTGCAACCCTCAAACTGGATCATCTCTTCTCACAGACTTTTAAACAGTCATTTAAGTATCCAAAGACTTAACAGTAAAACAGTCTCACAAGCAAATTAAAATAAACAAATGTGTTTAGTTTTATGTTTTTGATAGCTAAGCCTAAGAAAACCATGTTGTCCAACTTGGTGACTTAAATAACAAATGTCACAATATCCGAAAACAGATTAAATGTAGTAATAAAATAAAATGGCATGAGGAGACTATCATCTGTCAGCAGGACGTCTATGAGGAAGACTGGCAGAGGAACCTAAAGACTATGGGGTCATTCTGCAGGTCCATTAGAGGCACCTCAGACTGAATGCCGCCATGTCTGTGTAAACAGTGCGAATAGACTGGGATGCCTAACTTGAATCTATTTGTTTAAAAGATGACTTGGTGCTTCTATGACTGTGCTTGTCTACCATGCAACACCAGACCATTGAGCACAGCCAGTGGATGGGGTGATGAGTTACCACCATGGTGCCAGAATGACTCTGTTGCCATGTGAGCACCACAGGGTTGGGGGTCATAAGCAGTGGTCCCTGGGGGCTGTCTCAAAATGATAACATCAGATTAGTGTGCCTTAGTCTTGGAAGTGAATGCTTGGCCACTCACTTCATGGAGAAAGGACACGGCGGCTTCCTGTATACCCTGCAGGTGGTGATGATAACATTGTCCTCTCTGGGTATATTGTGTATGTTGTGTTGAACGGGGAGAAATAATAAAGGCATTGAAAATACCTCTCCTGACTACAAGAGTAATTTTCAAACCCCCTTTTGCCATTTCTTCATGAACTCATGAATAATGCAGGAACCATACAAATGGTGACCCCTGACCATGATTCCATAATAGCTCCTGTTATTTGAACTAAAACATTTTCCGTGTCAGACCTATTGCGAAAAGCACAGTGGTAAAATACTCCCCCTCAGGCATTTTGTTTAAGCTGTCATGGCTCCATAGTTCCAAAATAGCTGACTTTCTTTTTCATCCTGTGGTTTTATAGTTAATTCATTAACTGCACTACCACACCTTTTAATGTTCTGTTGCGAACCTGCTGACAGCCCAGTGTTTCTTTTTCAGATTTCAGTCCTCTTCCTCATTCTGGTACTGTTTTAAGGCAGACAAGGACTTTCCTTTTTCAAGCTGACTCATAAATCTTTTTTCTTTTAAACAGTGAGGTTTTCATCGACAAAACACTGTCTCATTCTATTTGTGTGTGTGGGAGTGAAAATAGGAAAACGTTTTTGTGGATAAATTGAATTGAACTTGATTGACTACCTCATAGACACAAAAATTGCTTGAACTTGGCACCAAGTTGGCCTTGTGATGTGGAAAGCTTAGGCTAAGACGCATGGATCTTTTTTGTTGTATTTGTTAAGTGTACAGTAGTAAGTGGTGGCACATCTTTAATTTTTACCAGGATATGGGAGTGTAAGAGGTTTGGCAGGGCATCAGTCAACATGTTGAAACAATTTAAAAAAAACAACTTCTTTTTTTTAAGGTGGTGGAGCTTCTTTTTTACTTGGTCCAAAAGACAAAAGGAGAGAACAAGGCATGTTGTTACAGGCAATGAAAACAGTTATATGTAGGGCAAACCTGTTCTTACATCATCCTCAAACTATCCACCTTTTAATTGCTTAATTTCACTATCTTAAGACATAATTGTGGTAAACCATAATTGGGGAGCTGCTTCTTGACTGCACGTAACAATAGCAGGGTTCATCTTCTCTTTTATTGGATCTCTAACAGTGGATACTTGAAAAATGATTATGGCCTGCACAGCCCTAAAAGATACTTTCATGTTGACAACATGTTTACATTCCTGTGCCTCTCTGTCCATATCTATTGTTCCACATGGACTAGAACATTCCATGGCCTTGGTCTCAAATCCAAGTTCAGACAGAGCAGAGCATGCCAACAACTTTCAGTGTAAATTAAGCACTTTTTCTTTACTACAACTTTAACTCAAAAAAGTAGAATTGCGAATAAAGGTGGAAGATTGAAAGACATGGCAAGCTATGGGAAAGGGAGGAAACAATGAAAAAAAAATTATAATTTTCGAGCATACCTGGCTTATAAGACATTCCCGGAGGGAAGAGAAAGCCTTGCTGGGCGGCAGCTGCTGCTGCTAGAGTGCGTTGGTCGTGTGGAAAAATGGGGATCATGAGCGGAGGCATGTGACCCTGGACCTGCTGAACAGATAGGGAGCAGAGATCAGAGAGAGGCCTAAGCATAGGCATGGTACACAGAAACACAGAGCCCACTCAGGGGGAGGCCAGATCACAGCTCTTCCTAACGCGTGCTGACAGGGGGCTCTGCGGCAATGACGGCCCTCGTGTGCTCACACAATACCTGACCGTGCTATGCCTGCTCTTAATCCAAACCACAATTTAACCTTGGTACATCAAAGGGCTCAGCATACAAACATTGTTCCTGCATCAGTTGGAGGAAGTGACATACAGAACAGAGAGCAGAGAGGCGCAGTAGGTTCGCACAGCTTCTGTGGAGAAGTTGAAAGAAGCATTCACCATCACCTTGGCTGTTTGCTGTAGATACAACTTGTCAGCAAGATGGTTGCTGAATGTATTACACACATGCAGGACAAACCTGATCAGCATGTACATGCATGAACACACACACTCAGCTCAAGGGTACTTCAGTTACTCACATAATCTCAGATGATTGTTTATTTAGCTGATAAAAGCCTACAGACAATCCAAGCAATTTACGACAACTGTTTTCAGTGGAGGAAAGAGAAAAGGCAGTTGAAAAGTGCTCGCTGTTCCCTGTATTTCATTTCAATGTCATTCTGTCCCTGTGTTCGACTCACATATTAACCTTCACCATCCTGCCTGTTGCTGACTCGCCTACTGGGAATATCGGCACAGACTCCCTACACTTGTGTGTCAAGGGTGGGTGAGTACCTCATGTCTCAAAAGTGGTGTGTGGGGGTTTGCACACATGTTGCAAGTCCAATTTTACTGTCATTCCCAGCTTCCTGAAACTCTATGATAGGGAGCAGCCTGGCTACCATGGGCCTGCGAGGGTTAATCTAGCACTGAGCCAGATCACCTCAGGGGAACCTGCCTGGAAAATGGGTTAATAAAGGTCATCCCCCAAAATAAACACTTTACAGAATGTTTCTCCATTCATCCCTCCTTAAAATCAACTCGCAATAAAACGGGTCTGGGTGCAATTACTGCCGCTGCATTGGGGCATGAAATCAACCTGTCCCGTGTTCTGGCTGAGGTCTGCTATGATCTCCACTTTTTCAGCCTATGCTGCTCCCCCTGTAGACCCTTTCCAGGTGTAGTTGCACCCAGTTTCTCTCAGCGCCAGCACGCCAAACCTACTTAAAACAACTTTATTGATCTGTCCAGAGGTGCAAAGCTAGACTGAAAACTAAATAAATAGAACCATTTTATGTCTACTGAGCTTTTATAGAAGTGCAAGTGCAGAAAGTGCATTATGGAAGAATAGAAAAGTATGTAATTCTTCCAAAAGTAATTCTGCAAAATATGCTGTTGCTGAAGAAAAATAAATGGCCAAGGAGACTGCGACAAATGTCCTTAAATAAAACATTGCTTTATAGGGATTTGCGTTCCAAGTTTCCAGGCTGAAGGGATGAAAGATGGAGCTTGGCCTTGCATGTATGGAACATATGGAAAAACACAATAATTAATGTCACAACATGAGGTAGGGCCAGTGACAGGCGGGGGGACACAGGGGAACACAGCTTTTCTCTGTCTGTATATTTGGACTGTTAAAACAGATGGAGTCTGTTGCTGAATGTACGGCAGTCACAGGGCAGAAAAGGACTCCCTTAAGTCCCTATCCCTTTAAGTGTGCTGCAAGTGTGTTGCATGGCAGGCCATGTTTTTCAGGAATTAGCTAACACGCATCAGCAGTAAATTCAAAGTTCCAGTATATTTTTTGTGTAAATACTTGGAGTTTATCGGATTAACAGCTCCAAGCACCTTCCTAAAACCAAACACCTTTAGAGTATGGTGTAATGTTAAAAATACCACTACGAATACTGGACCAGGACAACCAGGAAAACAGCTGCTTTTTTGAAGAGGGGGTGGGGGGTGGGGGTGGGGTGGGGGTTTAAATATCATACATTTGCATGCTATATCTGCTTTTAATTATTTGAAAAGGACAAATATGACTCCATTGATTAACATAACTGAATTGTACAAGAGATATAGAGATTTTCCACTCTAGATACAATGAAACATCAGCACAAGACATCTGATGCATGGATGTATTTTTCTCCAGCAACAC
The DNA here is from genome assembly GCF_021347895.1 of Acanthochromis polyacanthus. Classification (NCBI taxonomy): domain Eukaryota; kingdom Metazoa; phylum Chordata; class Actinopteri; family Pomacentridae; genus Acanthochromis; species Acanthochromis polyacanthus. The sequence continues at coordinate 10,227,570 of NC_067114.1, read as the reverse complement.
AAAATGATAAGCGCCAAATGATTTAATTTCTTCTGGGATATCAGCTTTTATTACCATTATTATTTTAAAATGTGGAACAGTGTAGACAACATTCATCGAGGCAAGACAGCAGAAATGTGCATTGAAGGGGAAATAAATGCACCGAATTTGAATGGCTGTGATTTGCAGTAATAAGCTCCACGCATTAAAGTTTAATTTACAGCAGCTAATGTCAGAGAAAGGCGAATCAAATTTTGAGGAGCTTCAAGGTGGCAACAAATAGTGGAGGTTAGTTGAGCTGTCAATTAACAGCTGGCACAGTGGCTGAGCAGATGATAACATTTTCATGACAGCTTTTTTTCCTTATTTTTAAAACTGTCAAGGTAATAGAAAAAAATTTAGAATGTATATGAAAAAAAACAGACAGAATGAAAGTGTGTATGGATGTGTGGCTTCCATGCTCGCTCTGGTGCTACTAACCCAACCCCCCTTTAAGAGTTACCCTCAAGTTCATCTATGTATGGGCTGAGTGCCCGGGATATTTCTATTGCCAAGATGATCTTGAGGAGTCGGAGAATGAAGTGGAGCAGATGTGAGTGGGGTACTCGGGCAGCGTCCTCCCTTCTCGTCGTAAATAAAGCAGCATTGTTGTGCTGGCACTGCTCTTCCTTTGTCTTAGCACTGCTAAGTACTGGATAATGTCATTTCACACCATCTGCCCCCAGGCTTCATTAAAGATACATGAATGGGCTATCTTATGAGGAACAGGTGCTATTGTTTGTCCCTCAAGACCAAGCACTAAGGATCTGACTCGGAATACTTGAAGAGGAGCATCTGTAGTGATCAGTCAGACAGACTTGGCTGAGGCCCCCGTCTCTGCCAGCACGCGCTCCAACAGAGGTTTCCGGGGGAACTCGGCTGTCTTGCAACATGTATCATCAATTCAGATGACCTGATGAAGTCTGTAGCAGGCCAGCACGCAATCTGTTTCCCTCTCAAGGAGATGCTGGTATTTGATAAATAGAATCAACTTGCAGCTCCTATGCGAATAGGAAACCATACACATACCATACTATAGAAGAGAAAACTTTAATTTTTGCAATATGTAGCTCAGTTACACCTTTGTTCTTTTGTAGTTTTGTAATTTAGGAACTTTAACAAGTCTTTCATTTGCGCAAATAAATCCTGCATTAAATTAAGCAAGTTAAACAAGAAATCTGTTACAGTAGATCAACTGACTGCACAATGGTATACAACAGCAGCCCGACCTGCGGTCAGACTGCAGAGGGCGAGCCAGACGGCTCAGATGTCTGATGTGTAAATACACAAGGTGTAAAAAGACGGTATACTTGAAAGAGCTCTCTTTATTTCTCCCAGCACTCACAACACATGCAGAATGCACACACACGCAAGCACACACACCCAGATTCATTTTAATGCTGCATTAATGCATGCATGATATACTTTTACTAATGCTAGATTTGCTTTTTATTATAACGCATAACATTATTACTTATGGTGGAATACAGATAGCACTTCATATATTTTAAATGAAAGATGCACTTTTATTTCTAACAAGCTGGGTGATTAAAAAGCATATTTCATGTATAAATATATTTCTACAGAGCTGCATTCAGCTCAGAAAATACTATAAAATATTTGAGCCAATAAAAAAAAGAGTGGTGGTGTTTTTATAGACTAGGGAGCATCTACCTACAACACTCATGCAAGCAGCTCCAAAACACTCAGTGCAAATGGAGATGTACAGCGCATTACAGCACTCACTTGGGACCCTGTCAACACCCATGCTCCTCAATGTCTGTTATAGCCTCTACAAAGCACCCAGGAGGGCTCGAGACCCCCTGCTGTCTTTCCCTCTGAACCCTTTCACACTTCCATGCACTGATCCACACTCAAGTTTTCTACTCACTATAGACCGCAAGGCGCTATGTGAAGGAAAGTGTGTCCGTTTTGTGTTTTTACTGCCAGAATCAGTCAGTACTAACAAGATTAAAATACAAAAGTGGCAAAAAAGGCCAGCATCTATCTTGTTGTCATCATGGTTCATGGTTATTAGCTTGAAAGGGCCTGTGAGATCCTGGGTCTTCCATTCTGATGAATTGCTACTTGACACCTTTTAACACACCTCTCACACAGATCCTTAAGTTGGATATAATCTGCATTCATTTGCCAGGAGGAGACTTAAAAAGTAAAACCACTTCAAGTATTTTTGTGAAAATACTGACAGCAAAACCACCGCAAGTAGCCAAAAAAATTCAGCGAAGTTCACAGCGAGGATTTCTAATTCTGTAAAATTATTTAGATTATAATAGATGCCTTTCCCAATAGGAAAAAAAAATCACAATCACCACTAATCATTGAGAGGAGGATTCACATTTCACTGACATCTAATTTTAATAAAATTACTTCCACACTTTAGTAGCTGTCAGATCCGCACTCCTCGCTAATCTTCTTTTTCACATTTTCTGTAGGAGGGTTTCTGTAATTTTACCCAAGGAGGATAGACTCCAGCTGTTGCTGTAAGAACTGATAGTTCACACTTTGTTCCTCTCTGCTCCCTACTGAGCTGCGCACCAAATGCCTGCGAGTAGAAATCACCTTTTGTGATCCATTTAAAGTGAAAGTGATCTCGAGCTAGTTGGCAAGTCTGGCTACATCCCAACAGCAGCACACACAGTAAAACTGACACTAGACAGCAGGATATGTTTAACACCGGCCACTGTGTACACAGCCTGCTGGGTGTGCACCGTACTGCAGCTTAACCAGGAGGAAAATCATTCAGAGGAAGCACTTGTGCAGGATACTCTGTGCTGCTTTACAATTTTTCCTCTAAGAAACAATCAAGTGCTCTTAGAGCCCTTATTAGCTCTTTACTACTAGTCACTTACTGCTGCACACTGAGCATCACATGGCAGACATGCACATTGATCCAGCAGAGATGTGGTGGTGTTTGGATTTGTCTGTAACTAATGGTAATCAGACAAATTGATCAATAGATTTGAAGCAGACTTTGATGCTCCAGACTCCTGCCTTTGAATGAAGGTCCTCATATTACCACCCACTCAACTGAAGCACATTATTCTTGCTTGTCTGCTCTGGAAATTATAATGGGGAACTTTGGGTCACCAACAAAGGGCCCTTGTCCTGATCAAATCTCCAACCTTTTCTCCTCACTTCCTTCCTGCATCTAAAATCCAAGTTTCGCACCCTTTGACAAGTCAAAAGACAGATCAGTGGTATACAAGCATCCTAATATTTTCTGTGAATGCTTGTGGTACAGCACCAGCTCAGATAGTAGGCACTGTTTACTTGGATTTGAATGCAACGGCAGACATCACTCATATGTGCTGTTCCGGATAAAATGCAGCAAATCCAGACACTTGAGTGAGGTCAGGCTATCCAGAGGGAATAACCAATGGTGAGTTCTGGTTCCACTAATTCCTTACACAGTACAACAAGCCTTCTTGGAAAACAGCCATTCCAATATGTCTATATTAAGTCGACGGGAGCTTGAAAGCAGGGTAGTCCAACCCCCTGACCCGCCTAGCACACCCCACCCCAAATCCCTCCAGTCTAGCCCTCCTCCACCTCATGGCTCCTCTTGACTTCCTTGGAATCCAGGATAAAACTGCAGCCTACTGTTTGCTTAAATACACTCTCTGGTATTTACAGGGTTTCTGCACACTGCTTGGATTTAATATAGTTTCAGTTTTAAACATTGAAGAAAGAATAACAAAAGTCTGACCTCAAGTATGACGCAAATAGATGAAATAGGCAAAGTAAGACAAAAGACATTTATAAACAGTAAGTCAGTGCATGTCCAAGAAGATTTAAAGCAGGCATGAATATTTTTTAAAAATGTCTGTATTAAAGAGAACAGAAATGTCAAGGTCAGGATTTAAGTTGTGCATTTTTTTTCTTTACACTTTTGTACTTACTGTATGTTATTGTGACTGAAGGGAGTTTTCATGCTCTAGCTTGTCTGACCACATTTTAAAAAATTAAATGCATTATATGCTGACTCACTGTACAGCAGCAATTACATGCACGCTGCTCCACAATCCTGCATTACACTCTAAAAATATTGATTGTTTTTCAAAGAAATGTCTGCATTGGATTTCAAAGAATATTAGCGTTTTTAGGCAGCATACGCGGAAGTAAGAATGAATTTCGTTTTTCAAGATCTGGCTATAAAATTAAGGTTCCTAGTAAACTAGCCAGATCCTTGGGGACTCCCTCAAACAGTATGTGTAATGACAAGAAAGAAGAGAACAAGCGTAGAAAAAATATCCCAAAACATTGTGTTTGGGGTTGGCATGATTATCCTGTATATACATCCTCACTGTATGGAAATGGGAATAAGTGAACTGCCTCAGACCCTCATTGCACTGGGGCAACTGAGTTTTTAAAGAACATTGGACACGGGTTAGTCAGATTGTCGGGCAGTGGGAAATAGAGGGGTTTAAGTATGTGAGGCTTATGAAGTAATGTGACTCTAAGGTTTGAAATATCACAACTTTAACACTCTGGAGCAAGTACAGCGACATAAACATGTTTTTCCACTGGTAACTGTTTGGAATTTTACAAAGTAATTGTACAATAATTTGTTTTCTTTTGGTTTTACATTGCCTCTGTTATATTTGGCTATGGAGCTTGTAAAATGCATCCAAAAGGCTCTTTTCCTGATATAGATTTAATGAGAATAGTTTTGTCTGAGTGTGAAACAGAAGACCACCCGTAATTTGTGTCATGGGATGTTCCACACTACGGCTGGGTTTCCCCCACTGTCCTGTTCCCCTCTCATAGACTGAGCCTCTGTCTTCACTGTTACCTCCCAGCTGCTGGGGCTACAGAACACAACAGAGGCCATTCTGTTGTTCAGCAGAGACCCTCCCTGTCAGGAGGGGCAACTTTATTAGACGCACAAGTGCACTGAGACTTTCAAGAATGCTCAAATGTCACCGTAATGATGGGCAAGAAAAACCACAGCTTTTTATAAAAGATCAAACAAGGGAGGGGATACAGCAGCATGCTTGAAAAATACTGCTTGATTGAATTATATTTGAGAATTAAATTAAATTCAAGGAAATATTTAAAGAAGAAAACAGTATTTGGAGAATGTAGTTCTTTGAAAAAACAAACAAAAATGTGTCACTGGTTTTACAAAAAAAAAAAAAAACTGTGCAGGACAAAATAGCTCATTCATTGTGTTCTGTTGGGGAATGCTTGGACTCTCCTCCGCCCCAAAAACAAAAAGCTCCTTTTTTGCATTAGCCATGGGCTGAATGCTTTGCTTTGCCACCCCAGCCCTAAGAAAACACGCGCCCCTTTCTCGCTGCCGGCTGCCTGTACACAGTAGAGTCTATTAATGCAGCTCCTTCTCCCTGTGAGTGTGCCCACTGCTGAGGACGACGGCCACGCAAAGCCGATGCAAAGACAAAACAGTTTGCTCAACATTAGCAGAGAAAACACAGCCCATGCAGCAGGGGAGAGGAAACTAAGTCAGCATCACACTGGAGGATGTGTTCTCCCTCAACTGATATTTTTCCTTTCGAAGGCTTGGGATACAATGGGCGTTAAGTGTAGCTGCCTGTCCTTCATCTAGGGAAGGCTTGTGCGCCTCCGAACAGGTGCTGTATTGTGATATTGAGACGTACCCTAAAAGCACTCCATTCATCTAACATGTATGGAAAGAATAGATGTTCATATATCAGGATTATTTAGCATGGTAATTAATTTAAAAGACAAATACACATTCCTCTTTGCCAGATAATCTCCTGTGTTGTGTCAATTATGCCATCACGTGTGAGAAGTGATGTATGAGCTTGAGTTTGTGTGTCATAAATTAACCTGTCCCAGGGCTGCTGTAGAAACCCCTCAGGTGACTAATTTTAAGTAGACCCTCAGGTGTGATTTCACACGTTACAGCTATTCATGTGGCACCTCTCACATGGAAGCTTGTATTAATTATCGCTGCTTAAACTGCTAAGGTGTGTGAATACAAAGCCCAGTTACACAAATGCATGGTTTTATTGTGTAATTTACAGCAATAATTGACCTATGTTTGTCTACATTCCTACCCCATTGCCAAATGCAAGCAAGCAAGCTTATGTTTTATTTGAAAGATACTCAGGTGTTATGCTTAATCTTTTTATTTCTAGTCTGCACATCGCATATTTTCTTCTAAAGTACTGTTGAGGAGCCCTGCCTGTGCGGTGTTGCAACTTCACACTTGTGTTAAGTAAACAGACACTGCATTTTATCCAGAAAAAAAGAAAACTGCATCACATCCTAATAGGACAAAACCCACAGACCTCAGACCATTCCGGGCAGCATCTACGGTTTATAGTTCTAAAGCAAGGATTTGGTTTAACACACAAATAGCATTAGTTATCAACTGTCCACCCACTTAGCTTCATTTACAAACCATCACTGCTATTGCTGACATTGTGCCTATAACACCTTTTTGTGCATCATTAAGTTTTAACAGGGCCGTGATGGCTTTATTGTTTAGATTGCACATGACTTTGTTTAGCGTCAGCATTTCTTCTGCTCCCTGACAAGGAGTCACATTTCATAACTAATTAAATTGATCCCTCCCACCCCACCGATAGAGTCCACTAAATGGAATTATTTGTATCCAAGTGTCAATATATTAAATCACTGGGGCTAATGAGTCGGGTCACCGCTTTCTTTTATCTTCAGTCTTGCATGTGCACATCTTCATCAGCTAACAGTCTCCTTAAATGGAGGATGAACATGCTGGACTGAGCCTCCCTGGGTGAGAGCCAAGCCTGTCTGACTAGGCTGTTAATGCCCCCACATAATCCTACTAGCAGGCTAACACTGAGCTCTTCAACACAAGGGAAAGAACTGGCAGCACAGAAACTACACAGGCACGAGTGCACACGCTGCAGCACACACTTAAACACACACGCATTATCATTTCCCTCCTCTATTATTCTCTTATTATCATGCTAACAGTTCCAGTCTAGCTGTGCTAATTGGGGGACTTACACATTCTCTTTAACAATGTCTATTTTTGTGTTTGTTCTTTTTTTTTTTCTTTTTACCAGTGCATTAATAAGTCTCACACTGAGAAAATCATTTGTGCCGGGGAGACAACAAAAGCATCTGAGAATACACAAATTAGCGCTATTATCTTTATGCAATTACCATACGGCCCTGTGTTCATCTAAACTCATCTGATTGATTTAAAATATTTACCATAATGTTGTATTTTTGGGCTTTTGCTTCCCTAAATTGGCAACCAAACAGAATGAGAGAATTAAATGAATGCACTGGATTGGATAACATGCATGTATTCCCTTTTATGATAGTTTTAAAAAAAAGTGATTACCAGCCAGCAGGCAATTTATCATATACTCCGAACACTAATTTGATAGTATTTGTTTGCATTCGTGCTGGGAGACTTGGATAGATAACTATTTGTGCAGCGTTATACAAAGGTTTAATGCTTCATCTGTTGTAAAAAGCTGCGCGGGGCTCGTGAGGATGGGAATACTGAGTGCAGGCCAATTATTTGTGGGAAACTGCCTGACAGTGCCAAAGAGCTTACATCGGCTTGATGATTTATGTTGCAACAGGACCATGACCGCGACCCCAACCACCGTAAGCTACATCCGAATCACACTGGAATGGCATCACAACAAGAATGTAGAAGTCTCTGAGTGGCACACCTAAAAGACGGAGCAGGATTTTACTGGAGATTTGAAAAATGACTTGATGATAGCTGTTGGTCAAGCTAGACATAAGACATCTGTCATGCCACATCTGCACGGTGCACGTGAAATAACAAAAGCAAATCCAGATTTGCTTGGCTAAGGCAGATGTTTCCAGAGAGCTTCAAAGTTGGAATATCTGCCAGAAGTGCTTCTAAGTTGTATGAAGCTGCACAGGTTATGGTGTTGTTCTATATCTATAAACTAAGTGTGTTTGGTGCAGGTTGTAGCAAAAGTGGTTACAAAAATGATTAGAAAAAGAAAGAGATTGTGTAACACAAAAGTCTAAGTGTTTAACAGGGCAGACCCTATAGCTTCTGAATACAGAAGACCCATTTACAGAATTCTCCCTGTGAATTTTCAGGTTTCTTCCATTTCTAAATGACTGAAAGGCATTGCTGTCCAGATTTTTCTATTTTTTTTGTAATTTTTTTACCTCTTGTAGAAATGTATTAACTGAAAGCAAACACCAGCATGTATAATTAGTGTATTTACAGTAAAACAAAATGTATGTAAAGGAATAGAAAGGGTGTATTTTGGTTTGCTCAATTTAGTTTAAAACTGTGCAAATAGTATTTCAAGCTGAAAGACTGAATAACACATGATACACCCATTTTACAGTATGAACTATATGCAGCTACTGTAGAGCTTTGTAAAGTCAGACCACATGTTTGTCTACATATCTGAGTGTCTTTTCGAAAATATATGTCCTAAAATCTACCTTATGAATTAATTCTCGATGTAATGCTGGTGTAATTGCACTTTCTGTTTAAATTTCAGATGTGTGGCATTGGACATTTGCATGTCTCCCACTGTTTCTTTACACCATCAAAGGCACATGTGAGAAAACCTCTAAGACTTTAAAGCGTGTAGTGGACAATCATATGCTGGCCCTGTCTTTTAATCTCTGGTTTTCCTTTTCAAATGGAAGAGATACACACATGCTGTGTTTGTGTATCCTTGTGGACGCAAGGTTAAAAGTACAGGCACAGATAATGCGTGTGTACATATAGTGAGGTTGGAGTTTGAAGCCAGACCATGGTGTGGGGAGAGAATAACAGGTAAAAGGAAGATAAATAGAAGCAGACCTGCTTAAAGAACAGTTTTGGAACAGGTTTGAAAAACAAGTGTGAAAAAAAAAAAAACTATTGTTGACTACGGCCTCTATAGAAATGGTTATCTCTCCAATCCTGGATGTACTCAGGGTTGGTACATCAATGCCAAAGTCAGTGACAGTGTCATGATATTGTGATGCTTTTGATGGATAAAAATTTTAAATTAAATGTTCTGGATTAAAAGTGTCCCTCTGTTTCATCTGGGGAGCTGTGCTTTCTCCAGCCTGTTTGTGAAGATAAAGTTCACCCTGACCTTTCAGCCAGCATTTATTCTCTTGATGTGTGTATCAGTGCGTGGGTCCCTGTGTGCCTGTGTGCCGTACACGATCACCTCTTTGCATTTATATGTGTATTTGCGTGCCTGCGTGGCAGAGCCATACCACGGTTTGTATCTCAACAGACACATCCTTGAGGAATACATGAACTACGGCTATTACCGCATGAGGTCAGGGGATGGATGCTTATGGCACGACTATGGACAGTACTGTCACTTGAGTTTCACCGAGCGCCATATCATCATTTTATTTTATTTTTAAATCCAGAAAAGAGACTTAAATTTAACTCTCATGTACTGGTACTGGAAAATACATATGAAAGAACATGCCAGAAAACAGTGTCAACAGTCCGATGATCAATGTGATGCTGTTTAGCTGCTCATTTGCAGTAAATACTCCATTAGAAGCAGGAGGAGAAAGTGTGTGATTGTGACACAAAAAGCCCTGAAAAACAAACTCAAATCATGCTCAATGTGACTGAGTGATGGTGAGCTGAAACAAATGAGAAAAACTGAACAGCGTGCTTATTATTTCTTTTTTTGTAACCAGACAGGGCCGACACATACTCAGAGAGATGAGTAACAAGGGAGAAACCGGTTCTCTGCTAATATATATGTTTAATTGTCACATGGGTCTCACAAAATCCGGAATGGTGTTTCAAATTTTCAATTGAATCAACTCAAGACTTAATCTAATCCTGGAATTGAATTAGTGCCAAGATGATTTTAACGATGAGGATGGACTAAAAGAATACAAAGACGCTGAGGGGAAAAACGCACAAAGCCTGGAGCTTTAACTTTTGATAAGCCCCTAACACTTCCATCAAAACATCTGCTATCTTAAAACAAGTGACATTGTAATCCCGAGGGACAAAGCCTAAATCTCTCTGCTTTTCTTGTAGGAATGATGAGAAAGGATAAAAAGAGAGATGGCTATTCAGAAGGGAAACTTGATTGAACTACATGCTGCTTTGGTCCAAACCTCACTAACTAAACCTCTGTAACTACACACTTCTGACAGATTACCTTCAATTCACATGCAAAAAGCCTTTGAAAGCTCACATATAACAAGGCAACAACAGTCTCTGGTTGCAATCCCCATGGTTTTATTGTTTGGACTGTTTACAATGTCCACTAGGCCTATGTGATCAGTCACATCATCAATACGAGACCTGAGCAAGAACCTCTTTCTCTGAGTTTTCTCCCTAAAGCCAAAACAGAAGGACTTTGATGGCAGTAGGGTCTCCAATAAACTTTAGTGCTCTCCATGCTAACAGCAAAGTAACTCAATCCCTCAGCACTGCTTATCACTTTGCTAAAAGTCTGTGACATACAGGCTGGAAGCTTGTTTACAGAACTAATTAAGTCAAAGCTGTTATATATTAAAATAGCCAGGCCATTTTTAAGAGGCAGCAGTAATGAAAAGTGTGGCAAAAAATGCCTCACTAACTTGCCCCTGACTCGCTTTTATCTTCTCTAGTTGGTACTCCAACTTAGGAGGAGTGGCCATCACCACATGGGATATTAGGAGGAAATAATTTAAGGCGAGAGATCATCTTCTGCTTTAAATAACTTGCTGTCAAATAAGTGATATTGCACACAATGAAACATATCGAGTTACTGACAGCAGTTGTTGTGGTGTACACTCGGTGCAGCCGGGGGAGACCAATGGGCACAGGAACAGATGGCCTGAACATGCGATTCTTTTATTTAATTGTGGATGTGGCGCTTTCTTTTTTATCAGCGAAGATCTGTAGCACATTTTGTCAAGGGAAAAGCTGGCTAACTGGGCTCTGCAAGAAAGAACTTTACTTGTATCTCTGTTCAAGTGTTTGAAATGGATATTTAGAAGTACATTCCCATACACACTTGAACCCCCACCCTCTCTCAAAACTATGCATCAAGGGGAATTTTCAGGTATCATTTGCCTATAACTTTTTGATGAAAGCAAGGGCCTCTAAAAGTGAGATTCTTTAGGGCTGTGCCCTTATGCTCAATGAGCATAAGTAAAGGGCTCTCTATGATATGAGTAATACTAGCCCCTCAGCAGTGTATAAGGTACTTCATTTTAGAGTGTTTTCTGCACAGAGTGTCATGCTCTGGACTCGTCTTTAGTGGAGTGTAATATGGAATAATTTCTCCAATAGACTGTCCACTGCTGAAGTGTAACGTCCAGGCTCAAGAGTGTCCTGACAGAGCGGCCTTTCTCCGGCAAACAGCACTTAAAGGGGGAATTTTGGTTGTTGTGCTAACTGCTGTTTGAACACAGAAGTTTGCTTTGCCTCAGTAACAGCTATCACCAAATCTACAGCAGGTATGCTGTGTAGTGGTGTAGTGCCCAGTATGATGCTTATAAGGAGAATCAGCTTTTTGGCAAAATAATAATAAAGTGAAAATTCTGACAGAAATGCAAGACAGGTTGTCATTTGTTGCTGTGGGAAGAATTTTTTGCGAGTGAAAGTGAGGGTGCAATGAAAGGTGAGGACAGGGAGATTCATCAGTTAGAACAAGCAAAGGAGGAGGAGGTGAATGGAGAAGGATGTGCCTGACACCAAAAACACCCAGCAGGATAACATTAGCTTCATAAATGCAGCCAGGCTCACAACCTTGACCGCTGCCAGTGGCAAGCTCTGGATTGCCGTGTACAATCTATGTCCAGCTACATGTTGCCTGGGTGGTCTTTCACTGCACCTCTGCTCTCTGTACTGTATCACAGTAGGGACACACAAACATACTCACATTGACATGAGGTCCATAGGATAAAAAACTATAGAAACACATGAATGCTTAAGTGGAGAATAAGTATTGATAAGAAAAAAAAACACGCACACAACATGATGACAATGTAAGTTTTTGCAGCTCCTGTGCTATGTGAAAGCTCGCCACATTGCCCTTCTGGGATCAACTCGTTTCAGAGGCATTTACCAGCCTCTTTCATGTCGCCCACCTCCAGGCTCCTCTCCATCAGCAGCACTCATTAGCTGTTGTTACTTTACCCCTTTTTTTGTTCATTAAGATATGCTAATTATTTCCCTCCATATTTTACAGCCCGATTACCAACAGCCAATTAACATTTGACGAGAGTGATGAATGGTAGCGTGACATAAAAATTAAAGATAAAGAGATACGACATATGAAAAGAGGAAAAAAAATATTAGAGAGGCTAACTGAAGATACTAGTATTTCCTTTAATGTTTAATTTGATTGATCTGTGCCGTTAAATTCAGACATTTGGCTCATGGTGACAGCAGTGCCGCACTAATTATAGTGAAGAAGCAGAAAAGTTGTAGTGGAGAAAGAAGCAAGTCTTAGCTGCTGAGTGTTGCAGGGCCAACAGAAATGCATTAACTGACCTGGATCTGCTGCTGGAGGAGGTTGATTTTGTGCTGCTGCTGCAGAAGCTGCTGTTGTTGTCTCGCAATCTGTTTGGGAACAGAAGTAAAGACGGGAAGTTAAATAATCCTCGGATAAACGGACATAAAGAAGAGGAAGAACTTTTAACTACAATGCCAGAGACACTGAGGCCAGTTACAATACAGTAGAATGTGCTTAAATAACTTACTGCTCGCCAGAAAAAGAACAATTTGATAGGGAAGAAAATAGCAAATTAGTAAAGCTGAATATCAGCAGCTCTTTCTTTTTGCAAAGTGTATTCTTGTGTCTAAATCACTTCAAAATGTTACAAAAACCAACCATTAAAATCTCCAAATGTACATGAAGCAAACTGCATTGAACTCCGCCGTCAAAACATGTGGTAAAAGAGAATAAATGATTTAGAGGACAGACGACCGTGGTTACGATGGAGATTGCGGGTGCAGGCGGCGCTGGGGTGACAGAGGTCCCTGCTGCCCCTGAGTGACGAGCAGCCACACCGCAGCGTTTCTCATCCCCGCACTCCTTCTTTTCTACATGCTCACTTCATTGAGCATGACAACCTAGTTTTAAGTGTCATTTAATTTTCATTTTTAAATATAATTACAAAGTGTTCACTGTAAGATATCGGCCGTCTGCAAATGTGTCAAGATTAATTTGTGCTGCCTCCCTCACGAGTGTCAACAGTTAATTACTGTGTTGTATCTTGATGGCTTGATGACATTCGAGCTCTCAGAGGGCTCTCGCGCTCTCCCTCTATCTCCCCCATCTCTCCCTCCCCGCCTCTTTCTCTCTCTCTCTCTCTTCCATTTTATTAATATTCCTCCATTTTAAATAAGATCAAATAATAAAACATCTTATATCACTGTTCATTCATGCCGCAATGTCTACAAAGCCTGCAGACTTGAGTGTAGTTTGCAAATGAACATCATTGATTGAAAAAGAAATCAATACTGTTAATGTATTATTAGTGTACTATGACCAAATGCATCACTCCAAGGTATATGGTCTATCTCTTCATTTACCAGGAAGGTCTGAGAGTGTGCTGAGAAAACTCTGAGTGAACTCCTTGCTGATAATTGACTCATAGCCATTAGGGTGGCTGGTGATAATAAAAGTGTCGCCTGTGTGGATAGTTTGTGTCCTTATTTCTTCCCAGACATTAAAACACTTCATGGCCTGTGCTAATTTGCTGATTTGTACAATATGGCTCATTGGCCTGATCTGTGCTGCAAATCTAATGCCAGACTTGTTCTAATAGGAGTCGATTTATAAGATATAGAGGACTTCCATGTTTAATATAACGTTTAATTCACACATTCCCTCGCATTTGTTAGTACAAGTCATAATAACGTTTTTCTACCACACAGCATAAATGTGGGCGAGAGAGCATGACCGAAATATCTGAAGCAATATAAAATATAACATCTCTTAAATCTAATATTATTTCAAATTCCTACCAAGGAGCAAGATTTTATTGGCACATTTCAGGCATGAAATGTGATATGAGATAGAGAGTTAAGTGACAATTTGTCACAAATGTATTTAATGAGGTTTATTATTGAGATGAAAAAGGAAGTAGCATAAACAAAATTAAAGGAGGAAATAGTATTAATGCTAAAAGAAATAAAGAAAGAAGGAGAACGCAAAAAAGAAGAGGTAAAAGAGAAAAGAACACAGTGAGTAGTTACCTGCTCCTGCTGCTGACGAGCTAACTCCATTTGCTGCCTCTGTTTTTCCATCTGTGAGGCCGCAAGCTTCTTCTGTTCATCGTGAGCAGCCAGAAGCTGCTCTCGCAGGCTGATCAGCTGGGTGATCATTGTGGAGAGCTGGTGTTCCTTTTCTGCCAGACTCTCTGGAGTACCTAGTGAAGGGAAAGGGAGAGAGAGAGACAGAGAGAGAGAGAGCAATGTCAGGAGTGGAAAGGATAAATGCAAGGTGGAGAGCCTGAGTCATAAACATAAATACAAGAATGTGTTATACATACCGGAAAGAAAAAAACAGTACTCAAAGGGTTTCATAGTGGCCGTGACTAAATAACCAGGGTGTAAGCTTCTGGGTGAAAGTCTGCAGAAGGCCTTGATCATTGTATATTGCTAAATATAGAAAAGTGACCACACACTGCATACACCGATCATCATATTGTGCTATTGTACCGTACACAATATTTAGCAGAAAGAAAACTACACAGGCAGCAAACCAACTGCAGTGAATTCACTCGAAAGTGTTAAGGTCAGACGCAGCCTGGAGTTGTCTGTTTTGCTGTAGCTGGTTTTCACAGCTTTCAGAGGAAGAAAGGGAAGGAATTGTTCCCGGCACATAGACAAAGAGCTGCAGGGAGCTGTCAAACTGAGGTGGCAGCTTATGTCAGACTTCCAGGGGTGATTGTAAAGAAAGCGTTAAGACTCACTGTTTGCACTGACCCCCAAATGACACAAATTTTATACACTGGGCAATTCCTCCTACATATTAGAGGAGGAATTCCTTGCGGATTGAATGGATCATACAAAGTTTTCCCAACAACAAAAAATGAAAGCACAAAACAGCAATATTCTGAATGAACTGTAACAATTGCAATTAAAGCATTTTTTTTTTATATCGTAAGCACACACTCAATCTTGTGAATGCGTTCTTCAAAAAGAAAAGCAATGACAGACCAATAGGCTTACTTCTCGCTCTACAGTCACATGTCCGCACTGTGTGTGATAGAGAGAGCGGCTCCGCTGCACTGCTCTCTCCCTCCGCCTAATCAATGCTAAGTGATCCTACCATTGACTTACACAGCCAACATAATTGCCAGTGAGAGGCTAGACAGTAACTCACTCTCCTCCCACTGCACTACTGTGTGACAAGCTGATCTGGGGACACGCACACAAAAAAACAGATAGGAAAGCTGACAGAAGAGACAGAGAGACACAGTCAGAGAGAGGGAGAAGGATAAAAGCATGGAGATCTAGATAACAGTACAGTGAAGTCTGGCCCGGGGCCAGCAGGAGCTGAATTCTTTCCTGGGTGTCTTCCTCTCGGCTCTGACCACATCTGTCTTGAGTTTCTCCGAGAGCTCCCAGGGGCCCTCTCCACTCAAACTATTTTAATTTGACTAAACACCTGATTTATTTTATCTCTCCGATGAGGAAAGCCGTTTGTCTTAATAGGGCCTGTCAACCTCCAGAACCCATTCAGGGCAATTTACTGGCAGGCTTGTCTGAACCTCAGTTCGCCTCGCTCTGCCTCCGCTGCCTGCTGCAATGGAAGAGAGCTGCAATTCTCCATTTATCCTCCTAACGAAAAAAAAGCACCTAAAAGCCGCTATTCATTGGGCCTGTGTGCAGTTTCCAAGGCCTGAATTGACTTCTTATTCACCCGACTACACTTGTTGTGAATGGCTTATCTGTAAAATTGATACAATCAGCACCAATTTTATTAACCTTTGGCTATGTCCATGAAGGAGCTGCCTTTTACAGGTCACCAGCAAGATACATCAGTCGTTGTCACAATAAATCACCGCTATCAATACTGTAGTGGAAAGGAGGGAGAGGCTAAAGAGAGAACTAAAGGTAGGAAGAAAGGAAAGGAAAACAAGAAAATCATTATTTAGAAGAAGCTCCTCGAGGCCATCAGGTCATAGATGACTTTGAGCAAAACATCTGGACTCAATGACGCCCGCTCAGTCTGTCTAATTACACGTTTGATGTCACTCACTAGTTTAAGAGCATTGAGTGTGTAAAAAGAAACATACTGATGCAGTTTTTTGAAGAATGTACAGCACATGCTACTGTATATTTTGTCTTTGTGTGCATGAATATGCAGGGGGACTTGTGCTGGGGGTCCACAGAGGGATCTGAAGGACTAGTCTGAGTGTGGAGAGCTGAGTCCTGCTTAGACACCACAAGAATACTAACAGAGGGTCCATTGTTTTGATGCTGAGCTGAATTGTGAGAAGCCCAAACCGTCCTCTTCACTGCAATTTAGGCCTCCTCTCTTTGCTGATTTTAAACACAATTATTTATCGATTAATTAAACTTTTTCTCTCTATTTTGGTGCTTAAAAAAATCAACCAAAAAACAAGAGTTAGTAAGGATAGTGATGAATGAACATTTAAACACAACTTTGGCGATCCAAATATCTCTAAGTGAAAACACGGTGGAAGAATTTCACCTCAAAGACTGTACAGCTGAGCAGAGAATCAGACACATATGTTTTTTGTTGGCTGGTTAGTGTTAAAATCTCTTTCTTCCTGCTTTAAATTATGGATCAGCTTTAAAATGCAGATAAAACTTTTATTGGGTGGTACAGAAGAGGAGAGTCGTGGTCTGTGTCCGACCAGCCCGCTGACAAAAGAGGCCGTTTCCTGCATATTGCATGGCTTTTAACAGCAGTAGGGCTGGGGTCTGCCTGTTAACATGTCTCCTCACATTGCGCTTCCGATGGCAGACAGACGACGCAGAGATGCCTTGGCGCTACATAAACCCCAGCAGCCAGCCCAGACCTAACATGTTGTGACATCCTCCCGGTAGACGACGGAGGCTCAGTAGGACAATACCAGCCTGACGCAGGGAGATCATCCCAGGAGTGAGTGGTCAAGCTGTGTTTTTTTTATTTTTATTTCTAAGGTCAATTTCAAAAATTCCAGATTGACACATTGTAGGAGGAAACGAGCACGTAAAGGTGTGTTGTTCAGTTTCAGCCCATTGAGCATTTCACTTTTTGAGATCCCTGCCTCTTTTAAACGTCACCAAGTAGGGCAGAAAACATCAACGGGTGACTAAATAAATGATAAGAGAAAAACAAGTAGAGCCATGGTTGCTTGGGGAGGGACGGGGGTATTTGAGCCTTGGGGTCTTTGGATAAAAGGCACTTTGTAGGGGTGCGATTTGTTTTGTCCAATACCCACATCTCCCTCTCTCTTGGCTCCCTCCTCTCTGCTCTAATCAAGCAGTCTCTAATTTGGGTTCCAAGTCCAGTACCGGGGAAAAAGAAGGAGGCTTGTTACTTTGAAGAGTCCCGAGTGAATAACACAGATAAAAGATTCAGGCACAAAAAAAAAAGAAGAAAAGCGAGGGAGGGTGAGGGTGAAAAGGGGGAAAATCACAAGGCACCCTATTCTCTTCCCTTCCTTTGGTTAAGACAGCTGAGCCATTATGACCAGATCTGAATTGAGTTTTTTAGCACCAGAAGACTGGAATTTCTTTGTCTCTCTATCAGTCAGCTATTGTAGATGCTTCCATATGCTGCGAGCCCATCCTAAGTAAATGAGGACTCTAAATGCTACGATTGTACTGAGCTGTATGCACACACAGCCTGCACATAGCTTGAATGCTTTGCGTGCTGAGCCACTCTCTCTCTCTTTTTACTTTCTCCCAAAGTGTGTGTGAATGCAGACGCAAGTGTGTGCAGATGTGTGTTGTGTGCTGCTTCAATCGATAAAAGGTACATGTCTCTGAGTAAATGCACATGTGTGTGAACTCTGCGGTCACCTGACCCTTTGTCCATTCTTTCTGTGGAAAACACAAAGAGCCAATTGAGTAGCAGCAAACAGCATCTATTGGTGCCTTCTTTAGTGTTCAAAATAGAAGGATTTTTCTGCTCGCAGACCTTTCTCCAAGACCATAAAAACTGTTTCAACAAAAGCATGAAACGCAAGCCAATCTTTGTATCAAATTCCCTTTTGTGGCATTAAATATGACTGAACACATTTTATCCTTTAGTCCAAAAAAAAACCATATTGAGGATCTGCATTGGCAGAAAAGCTTGAATAAGAAGAGCTGGTTTTATGGTATTCCTTTGCTTTTAACTACTATATACACTTGTTCAGCAGTGCTACAAGGCCATATGTGTTTCCAGTAATATGGTGTTAATGTGTCTCCATGTCCTACAACCAAGACAATATGAGCAACAGCTGTTTTACCTGGCGTGCTGCCTCTGCCATGATATAAAAAGCTGTTAATCTTGCCAATAAAACCCCATTAACAAGCATAAGCAATGACTCACAAGCACATCATGCACTGGCAATTACTCTCAGTCCCTTAAGCTTACCTATATGATATGTATGAACATATAGGCTTGTTCACAGTGAAAAACTGCCCATCATCTTGTTAAAAAAGTCACAAGTTCCTACAGTACCTAGTATGTTTCCAGTTTATGTGTGTGCATGTACATATTTAAATATAGGCAAATGTGTTTTTAAGACACTTTAACAGAATCAAAGTCATTTTAATGGCTCAGCATCCGTATTTATTTTAAAAATACATTTTCAGATTGGCATATGGAGAGGATATTAATAAAAGCACACTTCATCTCCTGTAGTTTCGCTGTTCATGGTGAACACTGATGGAGACTAATATTTTGATGATGGAGGGAGCTTCACTCTTCAGTATAATTATGCTAATGTAAAAGCTCCAGCACTTAACTGTCTATCCATGACACTGGACAAGGTACTTCATCAAAGCCAAGATAGGGGCTCGACCTAAACGTATTACTCCACAGGGAATGCCAGTGACCCTAAAATTCTTACTGAAGGGAGAAAAAAACCCCAACTCAACACAGAAACTTTAATTCTGTTCCTTCAGTAATTGAATGCATCATTCTCTATAATACAGTGCAACCAACCAAAGATCCTGGTACCTTGGAAGATGTTGTAGCAAAGATGATTACATGAAAACAAAGCTTGTCTCCAATCCTTCTATTCATCTCTTACGGCCTTCATGATGATAAGGCTGACCCCTGTGCCCTTAAAATATAAAAAGAATGCACGGTTTTCAAGGTCTCACTCATACAAAATGCTTAAGGGCTGCGAAACAGTGATCAAGGTAATGACTTCCCATCAGTAAATCTTTGAAAGTGCATTAGGAGTTAGATGTTATCTCATTCTTTTCAAAGAACATTTATTTACTGGTCTTTCCTGTACAACTATAATTACAGGAGAATGCACTTGTTTCCTTGAACCGTGCATAGGAGATATTTGAAAAGAGCCTCAGCCTGTTGTCTTTGACGGATAAGTGTATGAACAATGCCCGTGTTTTGTCTGGGTTTAATCCAGATCACAGTGATAGACTGAAATAGTTTGGAAAAAACGGAAAGCAAAGACAGCTGAGGTGAGTGTGTGCATTCATGAGAACACCTGCCTAGCTCTCAGGGTGTTAATACAAATCCAGTCATTAAACTTAACCAGAGAAGATGTTTGTAATAGACTTTAGCAATGAGTGACTTGAGTGAGGAGAGTGAATTCATGATGCCAGGAGAGCGTTTTCATGAAGATGTGATGATCACACTATGCAGACCAGCTGGAGAGCTGCGATTCTGATGTGTGTAAAAAAAAAAAATCACACTGATATGTACAGCACTAACTATGCATAGCACAAAGCTGCTTATCTTATCTTATATCAAGTAAATAGGTGTGATCCCTTTTGTAATGCAAATGTTAGAAGTTGTTAGAAGTCCTTCAAATGTTTTTTTTGTTAAAAAGCCCTCAAAATATGGAAAAATTATACAATAAATACAGTTAAACACTTTACTGTTCATACTATACTGCTCTAAATGTGAACCTTAACAATTTAAATAAAGTAGGATTCGACCCCCAACTTCCAAATAAGGAAATTAAAGGTTTGAAACTCAATAAAAGCAGTGTATTGATAATTCTATGCATGAAAATGAATAAAAAGAAAAGAATGTTATTAATGTCGAAAAAAGAAGTTGGGATTTCTTTAGGTTACAATACAGGATTCTTTTTTGAAAGCTGGAAATTGTGCATATCGTGTGAAGGGACCCGAATTCAATGTAGGGCTCAAGTGGATCGTAATAGCTCAAAGGCCTCACTGCATAATAAAGGGAAAAAAAAATAGAGATTGTGCATGCAGCAGGAGGAAGGCCAGATGAAAATTAATCTGGTTTGAAGTGTCTATGAAAATGAGAAAGCTGCTAACAAATACTTTTCTTGGCCATTTTCAAACTACGGCTTGTCAGTTTTCCATTTGCTGTCGAATTAAGCGAGGTGCCATGCTTACGTTAGGTAAGAATAACACCTGTGCAGCATCAGTGCTGCTACATTCACAATTTGCTTTAGAAACGGGAACTTGTGTATAAAGTGAGGAGACCCAGATTAATGTTGTGAAGTGACAAGAAAACTTTTGAGAATAAACAGACCGCATTGCCCAATATCAAAATTTGGACCGTTTGTTCATGCAGCTGGAGACGACTCAGATAAGAAATGAAATTGATTTGAAGTGCATATAAAAAAGACTTTGATTTAAAAAATAAAAGTCTAGAAATCTCTCTTGACCATTTTGCATGCACTTTTGAGATGGTCTCTGAAATTCAAATCTTGTCCACATCTGTTGAGAGTGCTTTATCTATTCATATCTGAGTATTGTATCGTTTACATCCTTGGCACGAGCATAGGTCAGCCCTTCAGCTTTTCATGGTTGTGAAAATACTATTTGTTTTTGCTGAGAGAAGTCTGAGGAATATTTTTTGGGGGCCATCCTTTCATAAATGACATCTGTATGTTTTTGTTAGCTCTGTTAATGTTTTACATTCTCCTCCAATGAAAGAGTATTAATACACTTAATGTATTATGCACTGTAAAATGTCTTTAGCTGAACAAACCATGGCAAACTGCTGGAATATAATTCAAAACACACAGAATTCTGTCCCTATCTCACACACACACACACACACACACACACACACACACACACACACACACACACACACACACACACACACACACACACACACACACACACACACACACACACACACACACACACACACACACCAGCACAGCACTTCCCTTTTTTGCCTCCATTGCCACAAGCTAAATTCCTCAATTCATTAGAGGAGAAAAACACACAGTCCAACACTCACATGCATTCATCTGGCAAATGTGGCCTGAGGAATAATGATTTACTGTGGCTCATATTTCACCTGAGTGCACAGGGCAAACAGTTGACTGAAGTGTTGTGAAGAAAATGCTAACTCAGGCATTTTTGACTGGAGCAACTGGACAGATACTGTTTTGTGCTATTTGTGTGAATGTTTTTGTATGTTTGGTTAGATACAATAAACATCATATACAGTATGTTGTAAAAGTACACAAACCATTTGAAATCTGCGATGCATAATTGCTTTCCTACTTGTTTCTGAAGCCGAATAAGCCCGTTTTCGCTCGGACGTATTACAGAATGCACAGATATTTTTTTTGTGTATCTCTAGCAGCATCGAAACTTTATGGAAGCTATTAGGAATGAAGTTACATTTTAAAGCAAATAAGCATGTTTTGAAGCTAACCCATATGACTGAACAATATGGGCTCTGTATTCGCACAGTGGACTCCTTTCTGTCCATGCAGGAGTGCAGCCAGCACAGGTAGGGCCAGCATCAAATCAGTCTCAGCTGCCACCCTGCCCTGCCCTCTGTTCTCCTCCTAAAGAGCTTCCACTTATCTGCCTGCCACAGGACTGTCTGTGCGCACCCGACCACTGTCATGTAGACACCATTCTCAAATTGATTGTGACAGTGCAAGAGCCCTGATTTTTCTGCTTCAGAATTCAAGCTGCCATGTCAACGCTAGTGTACAGTGTTAAGCTTTTTTCTTTCTTTCTTTCTTTTTTAGCAGATTCCAAGAGAATGAATACAGCTTGTGTTCCAATTTAGTAACTACATTTTTTCCTCCCATTTGAGTAAATGCTTGAGCAGTTTGTGTGTTTTCTCTCTCTTTTTTTTTTTCTTCTTGCCCCCAACGGGGGGCCAGTAAACTGCCACCCAGCAGGGAAACTTAAACAGCTCTGTTGAAGCTCAAAACCCTGCATAGAGCAAGCATGCAACAGAGAGGAT
The DNA here is from genome assembly GCF_021347895.1 of Acanthochromis polyacanthus. Classification (NCBI taxonomy): domain Eukaryota; kingdom Metazoa; phylum Chordata; class Actinopteri; family Pomacentridae; genus Acanthochromis; species Acanthochromis polyacanthus. The sequence continues at coordinate 10,205,233 of NC_067114.1, read as the reverse complement.
TCTTATCTGCTACAGGACACTGTATGATATTTGTATATATTATCACATATTTACACCACACACACACACACACACACACACACACACACACACACACACACACACACACACACACACACACACACACACACATATATATATATACATATTGTTGAGATACATAATTCTAATGTTGACACTAGGTGCACCATCTGACATCTTTTCCTCCGTCTAGTTCTTTCTCTTGCACTCCTTCCACCTTGCTCTCTCCTATTATCTGCTACTTTGTGTGGTTTGGAGCCCTTCCAGCCGGCCTCCTTTTCTTGCTCTGTGGTTTTGTTCAGGAGATTTCATCGTTCCTGCAGATTGACAGCTAAGCTCAGGTATGAAAACAAACAGTTAGCTCTGGAATTGACTGGTGAAAAGAAATCCGCCACTAATGCTCCTTCACCAACTCTCCTTTTTGCCTGCCCTTACTGATGCTAAGCTCTAACCGCATAGAAGAAAAGGCAGATGGAGATTTGAAATCATTAACCCTTAATAACACCATTCTACATGTCTGGCTTAAGCACATCGCTTCAACCGGATTATTGTGCCTGTTTCTACTGGCTCTAAAACCAAAAAAAAAAAAAAATAGAAATGTGCCTTTACCTCAAAGACGGCGCATTATGCAGCCAAACACCCACATGACAATAAGCTATAATTACAGATGTGTCATGTGTAAGAAGTAAATGGTTGGTTGGGTTTGCAGACCTTGAAAAGCAAATGTCTGATGTTGTTGATACAGTTTTTTTTGTTTTGTTTGTTTACTGTACGTGCGTGTTCACCTCAGCGGGATAAAGTATTCAGGGCATGTTTGAGCACAACTCCAGTAAAAGAATGTCTTTCTTTTCATGGGAAGAGCCTCAGGTCAAATACTGTCACCCCTATTGTTTTCCATTTTTATTTGTTTTCTAAGAACGAGACAAAATTACTTCCTTACCAGGCAGATTCCACCACTTGCCTCTGCAATAACACAATTACTTGTCTTTCAAGGTTCTGATGGAACAATGTCAAAAGGAAGCCTACAAGGTGCTCAGCATAATTGGCTGAGGAATCAGTGAGCGATCAGCATAGAAGATACAAGGCCACTCTGCCAGTAGGTACTGTAGCCTTTATCTGCATGTCAGCCTTTATTCTCTACTATCTTTCATTTATTTAAAACCTACAGGCATGTTTGCCTTTTGTACTGATTTTAACCTAACAATTAATGGAACCTCTGATTCATCATAACACTTAAGATCTTAATCATAAGGTGTTTTCTGCTTGGTACCTTTGTTTGTGTTTTAATTAGGCGGACCTTGTGCATCTCCAACCCTGGGCTTCTTTTTAATTGCCTGTATTTACATCAGGCAGACATCAAACGCAGAGAGAGAGACATTTGTAAGGGTGAGCACAAAGCAGCCCTTTGAAATGTCTACAGTCATATGAAATGGCATGCTAATTAAAAATCTAAGGCTGCCTCTGTGATAGGAGAAGCATTTATATTTGTATCTGTGGTGTATAGACTGTCTCCATAACTCATCAACAGTCAGAGGCCATAGTGTTTATTATCAGGCTCCCTACCTGTTTACAGACCACCAAGTAACCTTCCCATTCCCATTCATCAAACAGAAGAAATGCCCTGCCTGTAATTTAACAGACCAGCTTTCAAAAGGCTAAATCATTTTAAACATTTTACCCCATGCACTTTGATCTATGCTGGCATACAGTATACTAGGACAGATACAATGAATCTAGTTTAGCAAGGAATGATTTATCCTTCAGTTCATTAAGGTTATTGCCAATGAATATACTTATTAGAACATTCAACGGCTTTTTCCCTTTCCCTCTGCAAGTGGAGAAACAGTAATTTAGTAGTTAGAGCTGAACACTAGTCTTACTTATGTATGTCACCCATGTTTTATGAAAAGAAAATATTAAGCAAATGATCAGAAACACCTGCACAGCAATGAACTGTGAACCTCTTTTAGGTTTGTGAATTATCTCCATGAAATGTTAATTAAAAATGTTCAAATGTTATATTGAGAATACACTGGAATCCCATTGCCTAAATCATTTCCAAGAATTAAAAGCAAGACACAAGAAGTTCTCTGATTAAAGGGATTCTCTGAGGGCGAGTGCAGGAGCCAGTGGCAGCCTGGTGTTATCAGCCAGCTGGTATTGTGCTTTCCTGTGCTGTATAAACACAGCAGGTTTCTGTAACAGTCAGTGCTAAGGACTAGGCAGCAGCCCTGCCCATCCTCAGCCCACCTTCGCCCTGTCATAAACAGAGATTTTGGGGGAGTGCTGAGCTGTGCTTTGCTGTGGTGCACTTGAACGCTGCGCAAGGGCGTTCACTGTCAGAGTCGAGACATTCCACTCAAACGCGAGCTCGCCGAGGAGACGACTCTGCGCGTCTCCACGCCGTCTCCTCTCCTCTCCGAGCGGCTTCTCTCCTTTCAGCTCAGCCGTGTTCTGTTTACATCAAGCACACTTTGGGTTCAACAATTACCAGAGCAGCATGAACGCACTGCATGTGCCAGCACAGAGTAGCAAGGCTCAGGGCCGTCTGAAGGGACAACAACAATAAACCGCTGACAAGCACAGAGAGCCTCAGAATGGGTCTAAATGGGCTGGAATTTTGAAGAAAAGCACTTTGGATAGAGTTGGGCATTCCAACAAAAGATAAGGGAGGAGAGAAATGAAGGAGGAGGGCAGCCAAAGGCCTTTGTCTTGTTTCAGAGTACAAGGCTTTTTTTCTGATATTATGCAGTACATAAATTATCCAAGTCTGATAGGAATGAGAAACTTTTTAACGCGTCATAAAATGTTGCTTGTGTGGTAAATCAGCTTGGTTACAATGCAGTCCTACCTTTTACTTCTGCCAGCAGTTCACTAGTGTTGAGCCTCTCCATCTTCTCTTTCCATTCTTTAGACAGAAGCTTCTCCATGCATGAAGATTCTAAAAAATTAAAAAGAAAATATAAGTTAATTTGTAATATTTGACATTATAATGTTTTAATGTAATATTTTGCATCGGCTGTAGTTTCTCCTTTCATAATTTTGTAGGTGCCATAAATCTCCTCACCTAAATGAAAAGTCAGTGTATCAGATGAAAGAGAGGTATTTTATTTGATGGCATTGCGCGGCGAACATTAAAAGAGACTCAGGCTGACAGTTGAGAGATGAGCTAAGGGTGTAGTGAGGAGGGAAGCAGGCATTGTGGGGATAGCGTAAGGGCAGAGACACACATTAAGTGGGAGGCAAGGAGTGAGACTGGGTACGTCCAAACGTTCCCATAGCTGCCAATGATGAAAACAATTAACATTTGTCCAGCAGACAATGAATCAGAGGAGGAATGGCTGCAATCTGCCATGCTGTCGCTGGTGTAGCTGATAAAGAACATACTGGGCTGGCTGACCCAGGCCTCCACCATCTCTGCACTGCTTAGGGTTCAGCCTGTTCCCATCAAACACCAGCAGCACAAGCAGGCCTCCAAATCTCCACCTTGAGCCACTCCTTTACAAACTAAAGACATTGCAAAATGTGTAGCTTTCTTAATTTTCTTTATTTAAAAAGAAAGAATGTCTAAGTCATTTTTTGAGAGAACGGTTAATATTCTGTCTATCTGATGGACTGTCTCCTGGTTTAATATATTTCATGGTCAAATTATTAATTAAAAGATTTGTTTTTGTTGATCTGAAGCAGAATTTAAAACCAAACCAAATACAGGAACAAGGCCACACAGTCCACCATAATCAATAGTCTTCCCATATATCTAACAGTGGATGTAGTCGTAACGTAGTTCTGCCACAGAGGAGGTTTGTCTGAGTGTAGCTGTAATGTGCTTTGAGTTCAAGTTGCACGTAATGTTTAACAGAGTAACAGACTTAGAAGGGCCTGTCACATGCAATGTTCTGGACTCTTCCAGTGTCTCCATTATCATCCTTGACATCAAACACAGAGGAGAATTACACAGTTGAGGATGTATACAAGTGTTGTTTCCTTTTATCCGTCTGCAACATCTCTTGCTCGCTTCCCCAAAACCAAACACCGTTGCTCCCTCTGACAAACACACTGACTTCAGAGGAACTGGGAGTAACAGGGGGTCAGTAGTTCTTGTGGCCTTGTTTAAGGATGGCTTTCAGAGAGATCAAGCAGAGTCACCATTTTGTTTGATTGTCCACTTCCTCCAATGTGATGGGGGTCGACAGGACATCTTCAGCTCAGGGTCATTATAACATTACTTCTGCTTTATTGACTTTCCAATTCCCAACTCACAGTTTGTCCCCTTGACCCTGAGAGAGGGAGACAGAAAAGGCTATGTGTTCTATGTGTGTTTGTGTGTGTTAACTCCCTGCATGGCACAGAGATCACAGATCTTAAAACAGTGGTTGAGGGCAAAGGGAGTAGTCGAGCTCAGCTCTTCTTCCCTGCCTCTCACCCCTGGGTGAGCCAGCTTCCTCTCCCAGAACAACAAACTCCCTTCAAATCATAAAATCCTCAGACAGAGCAACACCAATGCTTGACATTTTCTCCCCTAAAGCACAGAAAAGGCATATTTTTAAAGTGCTGTAAAGGGTAATTAAACAAACACATCCAACATATGTTAATATGCACACATATGCTCCCTCTCTCTCATACACACACACATATGTGAACACACACACACACACACTTTTATCACAGATGCTCCTCCAGCACTTGATCATTAAGGAATGCACCAACAGTTGGAGATAATGTGGTGCCAGCTTCCATTCTACTCCAGTCCTCCCCTCCCTTCCACCTCCCTCCCAGGAGAGCTGCCGCTCCCTCACTTCTCCATCCCCTCCGCTGGGCCAGACACGACCTGCCAAGTCCTCCAACAGGAGAGACTACAGCTGGAATGTGCTGCTGTCCTCCCTGCCTTCCACCTGGGAGAGGTGAATAATGACCTGGATTAGTCTATAAAATAACTCTGAAACACCTTTCAGTGTTTGAACGGTGTGGACAAAACAGGCAACCAAAAATGGATTTGGTGAAAGCGGAGTAACTTTTGCGCAGGCGTGCTCGAGGAAAACAGTAAACGAGTGTGATGTCTGGCTTTTTTCAAAGCACCCTTCCACAGTCTATTTTCCTGAAGAATTTAGATTAAAACGAGGAATGCTATTTCAGTTTAGAAAATGCCTGTCTGTTTTCTCTGGAGAAATTATAGATGCCAATGGAAACACTGGTTAATGTCAACATACTAATTACATACACATTACGACAGAGAATGTCAAAAATTCATAGACACTTAATTCACTGTAAAATAGCATATTATTTCTGATAGAAGATTCACACTTGACTTCTGATTTCACTGGATTTTAATTCTTAAATTGGAGTGGATTTGCGACTAAAAGCAAATATAATTGCTTGTGACAGTGGTGAACTTCTGTGTAAGTTTTGCATGTAAAGAAGAGTTTTCTTGCTGTTCTTGTCCTTTCAAAGTAGGACATCACATACTGGGGAATTAGCTTGAACAAGAGAAGAGTCCAGTGAGTTTATTTTTATTTTCCTATGGGGGCTCTTAAATCTCTTGCACCCCCACCCCTTCCATTTTTTTTTCTCTCCTCCCCCTCTCGAGATAAAATGCTCTGTGGCTTGGGAGCAGGCCATTCAGCTGGGATGAGAATGGAATGAAAACAATAGCCCTTATCAGGCTCTTATTTACATTTTCCCAGCGTCCCTGCAGTAGACAGCTTGGCTTGTCACCAAGCCCAGATCGCCCCACTGGACTCAGACCAACTTCCTCCAGCCCCAGCGATTCCAATGGTCCCTATGGACCCTTGCCTGGCACAGGCCCCCGCCACTCTGCAGCTAGCACAGATAGCAACATACAAGACAAAACTACTGGAGTGTGTGTCCAAGACGTGTTCCCATTGAGAGGGGAATGGTTTCTGGACTACTAAGCCCGTCTGGGTCTCATTGTCTCTTCTCTGGGGCTTGTGCTATATAGCTGGAAAAATGCCCTGAACTCTTTTCTGATTCTTTTTTTTCAGTTTCCAAGTGGCTCTCAGAAGAAAGTGAATAGTTATCACTGATTTAATACTGCCCAATTCAATGTGTTTATCTCCTATCAGGGCTGTCATCTCTGGCATACAGCTTTCCTATGCAGGTATCCTGTGATCTTACTGATGAGGGAGAGCAGGCGGAGGGATTGAGACACCTAAGCTGAGATGAGTTGGCTAGATTAGACTACATCGTTCTTCTACTGTATTAAAAACAAAGTTAATGATACTCATAAATCTCAACAAAGACATGTTTCTGGGCTGATATGTGACATAAACAAAGCTTTCAGCACCTGACAGTCAGTGGTGCCAGAATATCGTGTTCAGTGTAAACCACAGTCGTGAAGCTAAGAGGCAGGTTACCACTATCTGTCCTGACTCCAACTGACTCCCTGACAGTCATGAAAAAAAAATATTGACTTGATTTTTGCTCTTTGTCTGACTCATATTTTCCCCATGCAGTGTGTTCCCACACTTTCTCTCTCTCTCCGACATTTCAAGGCAATAACTAATATTTTAAATTTGGCTTTTATTGTTCACGCTCTGAGACAAAGTACTTTTATTAAATTGAGTGCCGTTTAGCTATAAATGCCCGTGATTGAGAAGCGAAGGTAGGGAAAAAGTCGTTTGCTAATTTATGTTTTTATTGCGGCTGTCAGCAGAGTAGTTCATTCAAACGATCATTGCAAACTGTTGAAAAGCCCAAATCACTGAGTGGTACACCAAATTGACAAATAAACGCAGTCACAAACAAATCAAACCTTGTCACTTTGGAATTGGATTGGACAGTAATAAAGCTGATCTTAAAAATTCACGACACACTAATTTTCAAATGGCTATCCAAATTGCCATGCATGGAGATTTGAAGTCCAGCATGGGTGTTAAAGTTAGTAAATAGTGCGGCGTTTCTATGGCAAAGAGGTCATTGTCACTTTTACATATCGATGTCTTAAAGGCTCAATCTGCTAAATTTGTTGATGCAACCAAAACACGCCATCATATTTGAAAAGAGCGTGACTGCCTCGAAGCACAAAAATGGTTTGTTACAACATGCAGCAGTGAGTGTTTTATTACCCTATGTTGTCAGCAATGAAAACGTTTCAACTGTCTGCCACCACATTCTGATCTTCTCTGTGTGCACTATTCTCCTGGGAGAAAGACGATACTTGTGTTTGAGTGTTTGCTGTGTTGAAAAGCCGTTGGCAGAGAAAAGAGGTCTATCTGGGAGAGTCAAATTAACCATAAGTCAAGGATAAGAAACTAAGAGACCTCCCCTTTAGCATTGGCCTTGTATATCAGTTGTCTCAGCCTCAAGGGGAAACATGTAATTACCAAATCAATGATCAGCTGACACTTACCATATAAATAATTTCCTCCTCCCAGTGCTGGGGATCGGACAGTAAGGCAAATAGGGAAACAATTTGCCATTTACAGAGAGGGTCAGGAAATGCAGTTAAAGTAGCGTCAGCTTGAATGGGGTCTATGTTTCACAATTTGACATAATCTAGTTACAGTCAGCTGAAACAGAAAAAGAAAATGTGCATTAGGATGATCAATGAACTGAAACAGAATAACTGAAGAATGTCTTGTCACATTTTAAACACAGCTGTTCAAAATGTAAAACTCTACAGTATAAAACCTATACTGTGATTGCAGTCTGGTGATGATTGGCGCAGTCTGGGCATCCCATAGAGCCTAATGAAGTAAGCAATGGGATGAGGAACTTCCACTGTTACTGAGATTGAAAATTACACAAATCACTGTTATTTTGTAGTGGCTTACAGAGCCCTATATTATGCATTAATGCATAATTTACTGCTCTATATGATATTAGCACGTTTGATTTACTTCATTATGTTGACTGTATCGTATGATTATACATGTAAAACTGTCTAGATTATAAAAGAAAAGATAAACAGGAAGGACTTAAATAGCTTTTTTCTAAGCTGTCAAATTTCCTGCATTTAGTGTTAGATACAGTATATTTCTTTGATTCTGGCATAAATTCTCTCTCGGGAATAAAACCATAAGAATCTCAGTCAGACAATGATAGGCTAACGTCTAATTTCCCATCCACTTTGCACTGCACGGGAAACAAATCAAAAGTCGAGATTGATAAAAAAGAAAATGACTGTGACACACTCCAAGGACTCCTTTGAATATCTTAATCACAGACACACTAAAAACAAGACCCCATCATCACACCAAATAAAACATAATAATTACAAGAGGCAGGCAGGGAAGTGAAATGCAGAGAGAAAACATGTTTTTGTCATTCAGCCGGTAGTCCCTGAGACAACAGCTGCTGGATGCTGCAAATACTCCTGAAGTCTCCATAATCATGGCGTTATTGAAGTGAGGACAAAAAGGGCACTAATTGCAAGGGAGCAATCGGAACGCAATAGGTTACACAGCCGGGTGATGCTGCACAATGCAAACGCTAAAGAGGGAGCTTGGGGGGGGGGCATTCTGAGCACAACACTGCGTTGTCGCTCATTTTCAGGCAATTACCTTTCCTAGTTGTCAACAGTTGTAATAACCTCTACCATTTCCAGAAGACTCTTCGGTGCAGTTAAATAATTCCAGCTTTTTAATATGTAATTACAAGTGCTGGCATGCATAAATAAAAAGGTCCAGCTCCTTGAGACATGTCAGCGTATTGTGGAGCACCTGCATCTCGGGGTGGGCTTTCTTTAACTGACACCTAATCATTATTCCACTTGGTGAACATCTCTGTTAGGCACCTTTAGACTATCCTGTTTGTTCGTGTAAACAGTTGCTATAAATACACTGTAGGTATCCTAGAGGAGATGTGCTTCACTTGAGATATCAATACTCAGTTCTTTATTTCCATTCTATTTTCCTTCTTACTGTGCCCGCTTTACGTTATCGATGACTAACTCAGTTGCTACTCCAGATCAGTGCAAGTTTTTTTCTGAAAAGTCAAAGGTCTTTTCATGAAAAGCATTTGATGTGATGAGATGACAGCTGACATTGAACAGTTTGATGCAAAGCAGTTACCAGACTGGGTACTATACTCGCATAAACTCTCAAATTCACTGCTGTATTTTTTGGTTTCTTTGGGGTTTTTTTTATCACAAACTGCGATTTTCAAGTAGGAGAAAACAGGAGCAACGTGTGAGCAACGTGTGAGCAACTTTTCGAGTGTTTTAGCTTTTGCCTCAGGAAACTAAAGACCCTGTCCTTTGTGACCACGAACTTCTCCCTTTTCCCTTCGTCTTTATCTGCACTGACCACCGTGTTAATCCCGCAGCGCTGACCTGCCCATTCGGAGGAACCGTATACACACACAGCACCCTGACCTCGCTAAATAGGACACGTGTCTATCAAGCATATATGAATTAACCATCCCCAAGAGGCTTCACCTCCTGAGCTGAGCAGCATGTGACCTCTCCCAATCCATTTTACTGCGGCACTCTGTGGCAATCAGGCTTGAATTATTAAAGTGAGCAGTGAGCAATGATCAATTCATTGCGGCCCTTGCTTGCAGACTGCCCAGCCGTACTTCAGCAGAAATGACATTGAGAACACTTGAATATGCTTCCAGACAATGCACATAAATGTGAAATATGTCAGACCCAATATGTCAATAATCATAACTGTACAGGCTGAGGCCATGTCCAGGCTAATCCTACAGAAATGCTGTTAGATGACTCTGGGGTGAGCAGGTTTCAGTGCTGATTCCTTTCAAATGCTTTCTTGGGAGAAAGAGTGGCAGAAGTTAAGGGACACACAAGACGCTACATGTTAAGTGCTGTGCATCGCTGACTTCTGTGCCTTATTTGCTGAGAGAAGGCCTTTAGGGAAAGTGCATATAATAAGTATTCTATGCATATTTTTGGATGGAAGGGCAGGTCATATCTTGAAGAAATAAGAAAGACTTGTAGGTCTTGTGAGGCATTGGAGCCACAAAAAAAGGGCAGGATTTAGTCAAATTGCAGCCTTACCTCCCTCTTATCTATACAAATTAGAGAGGGGAAAAACAAAAGCAAAGAAGTTGAAACAGAGAGGAAGATTGCAGGGAAGTATGCAACTTAAGGAACCTGGAAGTAGGAGGAGGGCAAGGAAAAAAAATCCAATCAAAACTTTGTGAGGAGGAGATGAGGAGCCAAGATAAACCAGTACTCAGAGCCCCCAAAACTGCAATCTCCCCTTAAGCCGGAGAGTGGCAGCTGGCAGAACAGCTGGTGAATAGGATTAATGTCAGAAGAATGAAATAAAACTCAACATATGTCCGAGCCTGAGGTGTTGGGACTGTGCGTGATTGTGCCCCCGATGGATGCCATGTGTGCAGCTGGAAGGAGCTGCTGTGCTGCTCTGCTTTCTACCCCACAAGGTCACTTTTAAGAACTAGGACCATTAAATGCTTGGATAGCAAAATGAACTTTTCATTCCCCTCTCCTCCTCCCTCCTTTGCTTTAAAGTCTCTATTCAGGCAGCAGAGGGAGTCTATTGAACACGGCCATCAATACAATGCACTCTAAAATTCATCACCGAAACAAACAATTGCTGCTTTGATTAAATTAAAGAACACATGTCCAAATAGGAGATGTAAAAAGAGCCAGACAAGGTCAAAAAGATGTGGAGGTTTTATAAAATGGAGCAAGATAAAAACACACACAATTTATTTCAATCCCGTGTGTGTGTGTGTGTGTGTGTGTTTTACACAATTTATTTAACAATGCATGAACAAGAAAAGGCATTTTTTAAAAATAAAACACACACACACAAAATCTCTTCAACCATCATAAGGGCAACATTAGTTCAATTTTTTGACTAGATAACAATAATGAAAAAAGATAAAACTACATTGTGATAATCTGTTAGTGTCTCTTGATAATACTCCTAAGAGTGTCGACATATCTTCTGGAATCTAAGCTGATGCTGATAAGGGGATCAGCACTTGGGAAGATGAACATTACAAGGAGAAATATGTGGACTTGATTTCAATTTATAATTTCCATTTGATGTTGGCAATCATTACGGTCCACACACTGTAATAAATTATAATAATTTCACACAAAAATTAAATTACTGGGTACCTTGCATTGGAGAGATTTTTTTGGGTACCCCGCAATTTAACTGTCAGATCTAAACTTGCCTGCTAATCAATGCTCGAAAACATTCACATTTATTCATCTATGTTAAATTAATAGATGTGTGAAGAAAACGTGGAGAACTGTGATCATGGCAGTTCAGTGTGATTTAGTAAATTAATGGGTGTCTGACTCTGCAAGGACAAAAAGAGGCTAATAGGATCCACATGAATGCATTACAATTTGCAGTGAAGCCAAGTGTCTGCTATAGACATTGAAACTTTATTTCATAAACGCCGGACAGCCGCAATGCACTACAGAGACTGAACTGTAGATTGGGAGCTTAAAGAAACACAAATTACATGAATATGTTGGATGATATACTGCTCTTTGGGTAATACAGCATACTGTAAATGCTGTGTTACTGTAAATTTTGCTACTGTGCGTCTCTCTGTGTGTGAATGTCCTCTACGTGCATATATATTTTTGGGGGGGAAGCGAAACTAAACTCACAAGGAGGGTATTATTAATGTGCACTTCTGCAATTTTCATTTTTTCATTTCCAACTAGTAATTAAAGTTGTTTATTGAATCTCACAGCCAACTTTGTTTACTAAGAATCCAGAGTTCAAGATTTACACATACAGCTTACTGGAATGTAAGAGCAAAGGTCACTATTTTTAGATTATGTTATTTGCTCTTTGAGAGAGAGAAAAAGGGGCAGCTATGCACCCAAGAAAAAACTCTTTATGTGGGCATTGCTGTGGCCATCATATCAGAGTTAACGTCTTAACAATTCGATCAACACAGCTACTGAGAAATAAAATGCACTGAAGTGTTGTAAAAAACTAATTCTGGTACACTTTAGTATTATGATTCTTGTTTTGCCGCTGGATAAAGAAATCACGAAGTAACCATAGTGCTCGTAAAGGTTAAGCATTCCAATTCCTAGAAAGTCCCCATTCATTTGCCCACATCTAAGTGTCTCAATGTGCTGTTGTTCAAGTTCAGCAACAATAGAAGCTGTATTTTTCTTTTCAATCGGCCCATTCCCTTTCTGTGGGATACAGAGCCATAGGGACAGCAACCTGCTGGGCAAAGATGGAGAAATTTGCTTCTCATGAGAGACTGAGCTCATTGGTCCAGCTCACAACGGGGCAGCTAACAACAGGCTTACAGTATTGACTTTGTTGAGCAAAGTGCCACCCACTCCGAAAAAAAAAATGACAAAGGAGGATGGAGGAAGATGAGCTGTGCAGTAGAATAAAAATGATTATATGAATCTAATGTATTACTTTTCTTTTTCCAATGCTGTGCTGAATGGAAGAACAAAAAGTCAGCTCCAACAAATCTTTAATTCTATTTTTAAATAATAACACCAGCCCATTGATTGAAATCCAAGATGTGCAATTGATGATGTAGTGTCATCAATTGCATATTAACCACTGTTCCATCGCAATCTTAAAAATTATACTGGAGGTACTTCTAAAGAGAGATGATTATCATCATTGGCACTCAGGCTTTGCAATGCAATAAAACACATTTCTATTCATCTCTTGTGACATTTTCATCACATCCTCCTTGTGCATGTAATGTTATTGAACAAGGAGAAAGAGGGGGAAAAAAGCATTGAGTAGGAGGAAACCTATGTTTCATCATCCCTGATTAAATAGTCTCTTTGTTCAGAAGGCAGCACATCAAAGTTTGGTGTAAGAAATTCGTGATCGCTGTTTGGGAAAAAACAATGCAAATATGTTAATAGGCTGCATCTACGCAAGTTGTCATGTTTGGTTGTGTCAAGGCGGATCTCCTAGCTGGATTGCTGACGTACCTGTGACTTACAGAACAAGCCTGAAATGTGCTATGAAATCATTAGCGGGCCACAGAGGCTGTCTGTGCCCAGGGTGTGAGTTACACTCGCACTATTTTGATCCTTGGTCAGATGACACCGGTTCTTTTGTCAAGTTATGTGTGGAGAATGCTTGAGAGCTGAATGCCACAGCTAGGACAGTGATACTTAGCTCGCTCACAAGTCTCCCAGTGTAACCCTACTGCCGGCATTCACACACACACACACACACACACACACAGTTTTCGTTTTTCTATACAGGTGGGGACTTACCATTGACTCCCATTCATATCTAACTCCTAACCCTTACCCTAACCCTAACCTTAACCATCACCAAATCAATGCCTAACCCTAAACAAACGTTTTTGCACTTTTACATTTTTTATTAACAACAATATGGCCAAGAAAACGGTGTTGCCACCCGTGGGGACCTCATTTTAGGTCCCCACCGTAAGACAAGTCCCCACCTTTATAGCAAACAGTCAGGTCAAAGTCCCCACCGGTATAGCAGAAACAAGTACACACACACACACACACACACACACATGCAGCAGGACACATGTGCCCTCACTCTGCCCCACATCCCATTGTGGAGGAGCCCCTGTTCTTCCCTTTTCTAACTGCCTCAGCCCCTCCTCCTCCTCCTCCTCGTTCTTGACTATGTGAAATTTGCACATGATCCTCTTTAGGTTCGTTTTAACTGCAAAACCAGGCTGTTATCGCCCATACCAGGGCTTCATGGCCCAATGACAAATATAGAAACATTAATGGCTTCTGCCGTCTTGTGTGTCAGCATTTCACCATCTCTGTGTCCCTTCAAAACTGCGGTGTCACATTAAACAGTCAGGCCATCACAAACTGTTGCTAATTTAATCACCTAGTCACTCACATATGACACATATATAAAGAAATGTACTCTTTTTTTGCTAACAACAAAAAGCAGTATTTTCCCGAAATCTTTCAAATTTCTACCAAATAAGCAGTGATGTCACTCACCCTGCGGTTTTGCGCTGTTCGTTATAAATGCAGTTGACGAGGCATACCTATAACCAGCGTGTGGGTGTGTGAGCATGTAAAGACAAACAAGCCTCTGTGCAATCCTGGCTGCGATTTGTCTCTCAGAGACACTCGTTTCCTCCTATCAAGGGGTTCCTGTGCAGCCAGTAAGCCAGGATCACAATGGGAGTTTTGTGCTGCATGGGTGCAGGGGGACACGCTCAACAGCTGAAACCCGGGAAGATGGCCCCTGGAATGCTCCACAGCAGTTGCTACTGTTGACTAATCGGAATATGAGAACTGGGGAAGGTGATCTTGAATGCAAAGAATGGCACATTGAAGAAGCAGCTGCTTGTTTTGTCATCTGAATGACCAAGACAGCAGAAAGGGTTCCCGTTTTGAAAGGGGCAACAAAATCTGTATCTTAGCTTGTGTAAAGTGAGACCTGTGTTGGCCTCCGGTGCCCTATGGGGACGCGCCTGTTATGTGAGGGCTCTGTTTTGGAACAGATAGTAAATACATAATTCAGCAGTGGACCAGGCAACTCTGAGCTGCCTGTTTCCCCCATGCAGCCACTCCATTTAGCAGTGGGCTCTGATCTCAGCCTGGCAGAGGGGCAACTTTGTCGCTGGAGAATAAGAAAAGGCTGGGAGACAAAATTCATAGGAGGGGGAAAAATGTTGATTTGGACCAGATAGGGGTGAGAGATTGATAGGGAAAAACATAAAAAAGGCAGGAAGAATATCAAGGGAAAAGATGGGATAAGAGAAAAAGCAAAGGGAAGAGGATGAGAAAGCAAGAATAGGGAGGAGCAAGGGGCCGAGCATCTTTTTTTGTGAAAGTTCACATGTCAGGCTGGCAGGCTGCCCGCAGCATACAGCCGAAAAATCTATTTAACGTCTGCTTCACAGGGTGACAAGAGGGTTGATTGGCAGAGAGCAGAGAGCCACTTTTGATCATGTGTCCTAACAAGCGATTCCAGCTCATGTCTCCTCAGCCTGAACAGATCTACATTACCTATTCAAACAAAAGTGACAGACCAGAGCACTGCTCCGCTGAGCTGGTGCGCCACGCCACAGGCCAAGAGCGAACACACATACACGCACACACGCGTAGGAGGGCCCCCACTGACCCATGCAGTATAAGCAAGCATGTACACACGCACACACACACACACACAACTACTACTGGCGATGTGATCAAATACATTACTTGTGTCAAGATAAGGAGCTCGCTGGAATTACGATGATTATTAAAGCGGTGGGAGCATTGTATACAGGGGAGATGCTTGATTGATCTTTGGCCTGCATGTGTGTCTTGCCAGGTGGGTCGTGGCCCTTACACCGTCCGCTATTATGCCACAGTCAGTCAGAGAGAGCGCAGAGCTATGTGTGAAGAATGCCTCAAAATCTGCAACCAAGGCAACTGGATTTCCATCCCTCATTGCATATGCATAGAGTCAGAGGCTCATGCTCAGATCATTATAACAAAGATTCCTATTAATTAGGTGGGATAAAGCAGAACCAGATGACATGGCAGCTGGGATGAGACGAGATGGGAGAAGGGCGGGAACCGAAAGAGGAGGGGAGAAAGTGCATCAGTCTGTTTTTTTGTGGCGAGAGAAGGTCTATTTTTTTTTAAAGGGGTGGTGTGATGCATAGTAGAGATTGTATGTCATAAACCTTTCAAATCTTCTTAATTCTGCATTTAAACTGAATAGGTTTCCAAATATAAATCTATTGACGCTATCACCTGCAGCCAATTTCCCATTGAGCCTCCATGTAGAGTCAGAAGGGGCTGTGACACTGACAGGGGACAGTGTTACAACAGAGTCAAGAGTTCATCAGCGCTAATCAGACCACAGGCTTCGAGCTGATGCTATTCTCTTCCAGAGCTTTCACCCATCCCTGAATCTCATTACATGGCGTGCTGTAATAGAGGATAATGACCTGGGGCTACTCGCACAATGCTGATCACTCCCCCACACTCAACCTACTGCGCTGTCATTATACAGTGATAATACACAATGTCGCCAGGGGGATTACACTTACAAATAGAGTAGAGGTGATAAAGGCAGAGGGAAAAGGAAGACGAACCAAGTGGCAACGCACAACCATATACAGTTCTAATGTGTATCTCTATGCGTGAACACAATTAGTCCAGTGGCACACCCTGCTGTGCTGCTTTATGTCACGAGCAATGGTTGGGTTACCTGCTGCTGTAATAGGGGAACTCTTTTCTCAGTAGCCATTAAATGTCCTCCGACCTGAGATTATAAGGCAGTTGCAGTTTGGTTGGTGGTACGACTCCCTTTTGCTGAGCTAATTAGCCATGACTCTGTCAAAGGGCTCCAGGTGTTGAGAAATCTACTCGACCGCATATTGTATTCACTCTGTCTGCTCTACAAAGGCTGTAGTCTTATGGAACAGTGTGCAATACATTTAATATATTTGACCAGTTCTATGTCTGCTTGCCAGTTTTTCAAGCAAAATAAGTCAACAAAGGTTTAGGTTACTGATATTTACCGATTATTCCGATTATATGTGAAAAGCCTCCACTATCAAATGTCATGAGTTCATACCTATTCACAGTGCTTTTCTCAACAACATCCAAAAAGCTGAGCCCATAGTAGACTGTGATTCTGGAAATCACAGCTATTATAATCAGCAAAAGCAAAAACACTAAGTAAAACAAATAAGAAGCAATGGAAATATTTTTTAACATAGGCATTTTCCTCATACTAGTTTAAATTTTTCTCAAAAATATTGATTGAGAGCACCCAATTCTGTTGTTTTCCCTTTTTTTCTCTAATCTATATACCCCGTATTTAGACAATTACCTTATTCATTAGATCAGAAAGAAGGAATGCGATTGCCTCTGTTCCAGCGTGTCACTAAACTGCACAAAGATGGCAAAAGACACATAACTGCATCCAGTTCAGTGCTGGTTGTTCTGGCAAGGACTCAACAACTAGATACTGAGCCCAAGAAAATCCCTAAAAGCTAAGATGGGAGGCTGAAACCCAATTACCCGTCCTTGTCTTGGGGACGATCATAAAGACTCAACACACAAGTATTTCTGTGTTGACTTGCGCAGTATTGATTCATACTTTAGTGCATTATATAAAACTGTTCTAATTGCACGTGAATCAAATCAAGGTCACCTTGGCTTTTTATAATGGTGGCTATTTTTCTTTTTACCCTAATACTTTATACTGACATTTTTAACTCTTGACAAGTGCTGTCTGGAGACTTATCCATAAATAATGCATTTACAATACCTAGTAAATAAACATGGGGCACAATCGTTAGCCCTGCTGGCAACTGGGCCTAATAGAGCTTTTACAGCAAAGGTGACTATTCAGCTAAATGCAGTGCTCACTGCTGGGAGGACATTTTCATTCATTAGCACAGTCACAAGCACTTAAAGCACTTTAAGGACCAGAAATGGAGAGTAAGGGTAGAAGGATAGAGAGGGTGAAAGGGTATAAATATATGGAGATGGAGGGATGAAGGAATGATGCCTTGGGTCTGGAGCACTGTCTCTATTGTTTTAATGTTTATAAGACATCGAGGTAAAAAAAAGGATTTTTAAAAAAAATGAAAACATACAATATTAATGGAAAACTCTATGTTGCCACCTATTAATTTAGGTATTTCCTTTATCTGCCTATGCCTACTTAATTGTCAGTTTACCAAAATCTTCAAAACAGGATTATAACTTAGTCTTAACTATTCAGATACTGTATTTTTTGTTATGTTTGCTGTCAAGATGCGACTTTGAGAATGCTGCCACTTCGACAATACAGTAGCAGATCTTGCAGCATAAAACTCTGAAACACGCAGTAGTAAGAAGCACATCTAATGGAGACTGTAAACAATATAGGAACCATGTCCAGGATACTTTTCTGCCCAAAGCTTCCACCAGTGTTAACATCACTTTAAAGTGGGATTTCATGTTCCATATATGAGCAATGTACTGTGCAAAGCATGTAGCACACACCATTTGTTTTCCCTTTACACTCGAGGTCAGTGCATTTACCCAAAAGGACAATGAACTGTGTTGACCAGACGAGGAAACCCACAGAAGAATGGTAGCAGATGGTGGAGTCTCTGAGGATGTCAGCGATCCCAACAAGGCAGGCACCAAAGAAGCAGAATTAGACACAACAGTTGTCGTGCGTAGATAAGCGATATATTTAGCTCGTCATCTATTGCTTGCTTGTGGTACATTAGCAGCATCATTAAGACAACAAATGGCTTCTCCAACATTCTTGTATGTTCTTTAATAGGTTAATCCTGCCCTTTTCATTTCCAACCGTGTCTCTCTCTCCATAGACAAAGACATCAGATTATGATTTCTCAGAGGTTTCTGTGAGGTTTTCCTCATGCAGCTTCTAAGAGTCCCTCTCCCTCCATTTTACAGTAATCACTGATCATCACCACTGAAGCTGCCTCAAGTGCTCTCGAGAACAGAGTATCTCTCACTTCTTGCAGCTTGGGGACAGCGCACTGAACTTTGTGAGCCTCTTGTCTTCTGGTGTGTTCCACGCTCAGAAACTAATTTCCTCCAACAAGGGAGTTTATTTTGGTGGTGAAGATACACAGCGCATGAGGCAGACCAAGTCACTATTATTAACAGGAGATTAAAACAGCTGTATGGCACTCAAAAGCACCCTCTCCTCCCTGCGCTAACATACGGCCCTGGATTACAAGCTGCACTTGACCATTTAAATTACTGCAACAACCAGCCTTCACCAGCTGGGGCTCATTACCATAATGCCCGCTGTCACTGCCGAGAGCACTGACAATCTTGCCCTGAAAATCAACTTCAAGACAGAAGACACATATGAAATAAATTCTACCTGAGGGTGAAACAAAGAAGTAGTAGGTGAACCACTTTTCTTTTTCTTTTTTTTTTCTTTTTTTACAGCAGCTGCCTTGTTTTTCTTGTATGAATGAGAAATTGTCCTGTACGGTGCTGTAAAGTGCATTATTGCGTCCCGGGATCAACTCCAGATTTAAGCCTATTGCCAAAAAAAGCAACATGAGTGTTAACGAGTGCTAATATTCATATATGTTGATTTAGCAGAAAACTAGCATTTGCGAAAAAGACCCATGGATCTTGGGAAAATATGAAAACTCCTCACATTGCAAGATTAATATGTCTAATTAATTAAGATCAGCTTCTGCTTTAAGATTTTATTAATTATCTGTCTTTTTAAATAGCCAATCTTAGTGGTCGTTACCTAATAAAAACCTCTCGATTGCAGTATAAATCATTAAACATCCCAGGTCATTTTTGTTTATTGTTTCCTCACATCTTAACCATTTTTGGTAATTTCCATCTATTTAAATTATCCAAAAGTGTCATTTTTCAAAAAGATCTCTATTTTTTTATTTATTTTTTGGTCTTCAATGGAATATAGATCAATTGTTTTCTCATACGTTATCAAAATGACCATACAAATAATAAGTCCCATATCAGGATGTGGTGAAAAGATTTTCTGGTGAGGGGTCTGTGATGCTCCAATACGAAGATCGCCAAACGAACACTTAAAAAATAAGTGGTAAATTATTTTTAGGCTAACAGAGGTCTAATTTATTCGTCTGATGAAGTGCTTAAGCAAAGAGCTCCCCAGACACTAAATGAGACACATGCATTCCCAAGGGGGTTTAACATTTGATTGGATGTAGTTATATTACTACAGCCCTAATTAAGAAGGGGGATGTGTTTCAGCAGCTCTTTCAAATATTTGTTTTTCCGCCATACTCTTGATAGACTGCAGGCTGTAGGAGGGAGAGCCAAGCAGGGTGAAACGGGTGCAGATATGACAGACTTAACAGTGTTATCACAGAAAACAAAAATCTTTTTCTTTGTGTCCAATTGTAAGGAAGTAATAAAACAAAACAAAAATCTTCATGGTGTGTTGAATAATATAAATTAATTAGGTACACGAACCAGGTACAAATCATCGAGAGGGGTTTAGGGGTTGTTTGTGGCACAACTTTGATGAATAACTGCGCAGAGTGAAAAGTGTTCTCTGTGTAGCAAAATAAAAAGAGGTAATGTTCCTGGCATCAGGTCAGCACTATGAGTTTTATAGTCAAAGAGTTTTCCTTGGCATGGAAGAAGACCACACTTATGCTGAGGTGCACTGCCACACAGTCTTTGTCACATTGGAAGAGGTTCAGAACAAACTGGAAACACTGTAACGTCAGTATTCCCAGCCTGTGTGTGCCCGCAGGAGTGTACGAGACGGAGAGATACAAGAGAAAAGAGACAGACATTCAGGAAGCAAGAAAATTAGAAAAAAGAAGGAGGGAAAATTGGGGAAGATCAGGAAGAAGGTATTCCGACGCCCATACCCCAAACACACACAGACAGAGAGGGAGTCATACCGTCTTGCTCTGTCTTTGTCATCTCCTCCAGCTTCTTCTGCTTCAGCGTGTCCACTACGTCTGCCAGGCTTCCTTTGCGGCGCTCCGGAGTTCCAAACGCTGATCCGCTCAGCAGGTCACTTCGCTCCCGGGCCCCCTCCTCAGGCTTGTGTGGGGAAGTGGAATTGTTCCGGAAGGAGTACAGGGAACATACTTTATTGCTGTCAGATTCCTGTAAGACAAACAAAAGTTGGGAGGGGAGGCAACAAGGGATGGGATTTGTATTAAATGATGAGGGTGTTTCTGTGTTCTGTCAGGGCTCCATTGAGCTTGTCTGACATTTCTTGTTTTTTTTTCCTCTTTTTGCGTTCGAACGCAGTGATTGCTAGGTTTTTGCAGCTCGGGGCCGATTTGGCCATATCAAATGGCTCCTCTCTGGCTTTCATACAGCGGCTTCTGTATTTTCAACAGTGCTTACTGCTCTGGTAAATGAAATATGACAAGTGAAAAATTGAGATGAAATGATGAGGTACACTTTCATAGGGCATATCCATAATGTGCTCGGGCTTTACTTTTCATCTGCAGAGACTACACAGAGAAACCTCCCAACTGTAATCTCTCAAATTGCTGTTGAGTGTGCATTTGTGTTAGGGTGACTGCTGTGTAATTTGTTCATTTTCTAGTGGAGACCTATTCTCAGCTGAGTGCCTTGAGCCGTCGTAAATCTGTGTCCTGTCTCAAGCTGTTGTTGTTTTTCAGTCCCACCTGTGTATGGTTTAGTATTTAACTAAGGGTCCTGTCTCTGGCTGACTGGCTGAGTGCTCCCTGTGCACAAACAGAGACATAAAGGAAAAGGGGGAGAAGAATGAGGGAGGGCTTGAAGGGGAATGAGAGAGGAAGAGAATACTCTGCACATGGGAGTGTATCGTCAGCACACAGACCGTGGCTGAGGGTTGCGTCTGACAGAAGGTGGTGTTAATTATAGTTTGTGAAGTCTGAGAAAGCAGAAGGTAGCTAAGCAGCCAGGAGTTGCAGCCTTTAACGGGGGAACAGTTATCTCTGGTTTAAACTTTGGCCCACGAAGTGATGAGAATAAACATGACACACATCTGTATCCAACACATACAGCACGCCTGTCATAGAAATGCGAGCTTTAATCAACACAAGTGTGATAACAGAGTGTATTACAGCGTGGTTCAATGATACTACCACGTCTAGAGCCGCTGACAATCCTAAATAAAAAGTCAGGAATGCGGTAAACCGGGCAGAAATGTTGACAGTGCCAATTTCTCATCCCTGTGTGGCATGTTGAGCTCGAGGCAGAGTTGCAGCGGTGTGTAGGGTGGTCTGGTACCAAGCGCCAGGGTGGCACGACCGACCGGCCTGCTCTGCACCTCCCAGCTCTGTGTTGGATGATTATGCAGTGTGGCAGAGACAGTGGAGAGTGCTTGAGGGGAGTGGGGCAGTGCCGGGTTAATCAGCTGGCGTGGGTTCAGGGCACAGCCCACACAGACACATGGCACAGTGGTGGAGTCAGGTAATCAGGCAACTCTCATTCCTTCCACCTTATGTCTTCCCCTTGTCTTTTCTCTATATCTCTGCTGCCACCCTCCATTTTGCATTTCCTCTTTTGCTCATTTTGTCTTTTTTTTTGCATCCTTCCTCCCACTTGTACTTTTAACCTGCACCATTATTCCTTTTAAATAGCTTCTTTCTGAGGGAAAAAAAACATCACACATCAATGGCGACTGTTCTGACACAAGATCAAGGCTACTGATGGCGAAAATATAGAAATGCTCAGACATTTAACTTTTGACATTAGGGATTGCCGTCATCCGCCCATTCATAATGTGATGCACTCAAATCAGACCACAACCTGTATAACCCTATGATCTTTCCTACGTTGATGGCTGCTAGTCTTGTTTACTTCTATAAAAGATCTGTTATTTTCACCTATGCTTTCTATTAGGGTGTTGACGCTGCTACAGTAAACCAATCCATTCCAGTCCCTCCCTGTTGTTCATTCGCTTAACCTGTTGTGGTACAATAGGGAAGTTTTCAGCAACAACAGAATTTAATGCATTTAATAATGTCATTTTGTGTCATTCAGTGACATTTTGCTGCTATTTTTTGGCACTTTATGAACATGTATTTACAGGTATACCAGTATTATAGCATTTACACTTTTAATGAAGTATTATTGTGGTCCACATCTTAAAATTAGCTAAAATCCTGCTGCTGATATCCATAATTTTCCACAGTGGAAGAGACCTTCATGAGTATTTTGCTTGTCAGTTATCTAGCGTGCACACCCCAGCATTATGAGTAGCAGGCTGCTACAGAGGCTGCTCATGTGTCTAAGTGTGTGCGCCTGTTCACGTGTGTGTTGTGCTGCAATGCTGAGGTGTTGAGGGTCTCGGTGGCCAACTGCGGAGCTACTTCAGAGGCCCTCTGGGTCTCTTTACCATGGACCCGTCTGTCACATACAACCACCTGCCTCCTGTGCCTATAGCTCACAAGTGCTTGTGCTCTTCTTCGCTCGGCTCACATCAAAGCAGCTCTGCACTTACAATGTATTACAATGTACAGCGTCTGGGGTCTCGCTGCAGCTGTAGCATGAACACAACGAGTCAAACAACACGCATGCATCGAAGATTTTAGCATCAAGATTTCAGTGAAAGCCAAAGGCAGCAGATAAGGCTGCATTCCATTCCAGCTGCCGTGATGTAATTTCATGTGCTATTCACATTACTCAAAGAAGAGTTAGAGATCCTCTCTTTAACCTAATAGATCTGGGTTTAGTGTTTGCCAGAGCTGCATATCTGAAGATCCCAGAATCCCTGGATTTTCCCAGCATTAAGGAACTATGGGGATGTCAGCTGAGCTTCTTGGTGCAAGAATGCTCAATCTGGATCTTATCCTACGTAAGAGTGTACAGTAAGACAGTAGTCCTGTTTTGCTTGTCTTTAAAAAAAGGTCTTCATCTCTTATGCCCCACAACAGATCAGAAGATCAGAGTACTTTCTTTTATTCCATTTCTGCCACAGACATGCAGATTCAGACTGAAACGGGTTTAGAGTTTAAACTGCACAAGTCTGGGAAAGTTTAGCAAACTTTCATCAGAAGACATTCACTTAATTCTCAGTTGGATTCTCTGACAGCTATACTTCTCTTTATTACTGTTCTGTAAAATTCATTTTACAACTGGGGTGTCATCTTAGTCTATTCTACCAAAGAGAAAGTCACAGTGGTTTTAATGTGAACAAGCTGCTGGTGTTAAATTTTGAGTTTTTTTATTCTCAGCAGCACCACAAATCAGTGATAATGTATCTTGTTACATGAATATAACTAGCAAAAAAACACTGAATGTAGGAAATTAGCTTAAATCGCTGGGGTAAAAATTTCACCTTTCCTGCAAGTACTAGGCTTTTTTTTTTCATTAGTTCTATGCATGCATGTCTCACCATGCGCTGCTGGGCTGACACCAGGCTGTCCCAGTCACTCTCTGGTGGTACACTGCTGAGAGGCTGCATTTCATCAGGGGCTTTTCCATGGAGCAGACTGTGCAGGGGCAGCTGTGGTGTGCCGTGGGCCTCGGCACTCTCCTCTTTCTCCCAAGACAAGTGCTCCTGACTCATGGCATCATCTCCATCAACCACAGAGGCAAAAGGAGACGTGGCTTGCTTGGAAGACATGACTCTGCTGTGGAGCAACGAGACAAAAATGGAAAATACAGGATATAAGAAAAGGAAATTACAACTTGTATGGAAGGCTGCTTCCTTTAATATTTCATGAATGGCTGGCCTTTATGTTCAAATGATTTTCCTGTAAACCTGTAACTGGGATTATAAGTGTTGCACCTGAGCAGAAAGCGCTGAATGAACTGAGGGCTCCACCTGACTGTCACCTGCTGCTGCTCTGGCCTGCAGAGTTTGGAGCAGGCCATGGGGTCCCTAATCCTTTGTTTAATGCAGATGGATGACTTGATCTAGGGCTGGAATTGTGCCTGTTTGGGATCTGGCCCAAACCCCAAGACAGATACTCAAGCAGCAGGTCAGTCAGGAAGTGAAGTGAATGCACATAAAAAGGAAAAGCCTAACAAATATGTTAACTCCAGGTACAAGGAGATGTAAAACAAGGTTGCTTTTTCGTCTGATTTTCATTCACTAAACTAACTAAAAAAATCTCCTTTATCTGTCAAATTGATTTGGGTTTGTCCTTCAAACATCTTAACTATTTAATCATTTTGCTTGTGTGATTTGATTTCACTCCAAGGCAGTCAGTGACAAACAAAAGCCAGCCTCGTCTTCTTTTGTTTCGATGCGTCAAATTAGGGAATTTTGCTGTGACATGTTCCCCCAGGCCAATAAATCCTATTTAAGCAGCTTAAAAACCAAAAGCTAACAGGATGACTAAATTCACAAATCTGTCACATGCTTTCATGAATATTGCAGTGAAGAGTACACTTCACATATCAGGTGCAAAGAAAACTCATGTTAATTCTAATTTCTCTTTTTTTCCTTTCCTTTTTACAACGCAACTCTTTTTTTTTGGTACAGAATTTATACAACCAGTTCCACTTTTTCTCACAATTAATGAGGCTGCACTCATGCTGTGTGTTACAATGAATGAAATTAAACACTGTGCCAGCAAATCTAATTATGCATTTGGTATTAAATTAAAAAGGGGATAATATGGCCTTCCTACTGATGTGAAGTGGAGAGAAGGAGCTGGAGCATATTTAACTCCTAATCTGCGTTTCCCTGCGCCTGTTTATTTTTCCCAACTACAGGACATTGACTGTTAAAACTGACTGCTTAGGGCTCAGTCTCTCCTCTGGTAGATGAGCATATGCAAGTCTGTGCATGAGAGGAAGACCAAAGAATAATTTGGGGTGTGAAGTTATGCGTTTGTTGTTTGTTTGTGACAAAATACTCAAGGTACTTGTAGTACATTTCATCACTGATCACCATCTGCCCCGTTCTCCTGCTCTATCCACAGGGGTCACTGTGGCAGCACTTTAGCTCCACCCTCAGCTTGCTGGGGTTTGTAAAGGCAGGGGGGTGGCGAAGGGTTGGGGAAGGTTTGGGGACCGAGGGGGGGCTCTCAAGGTTGAGTCGGGCTGTGGTGCGATAGTGTCCTTGCACTTTCTGTTGCAAGCCAGGCACCGAGAGATAGCTACAGATAGGTTGCATTTAAGAAAGGATTTTACCAACAAGGCCTTTTGGGTCTAACAGTTCTTGGTCTTTTTCAAGGTAGTCTGTCAAATGAGATGTATTGTGCGAGTACACACAACGCTGAGTTTGTTTTTGTTTGTGGATATTGTCGGCAGCATTTATACGTCGACTTTCAAAAACAGGCTTCTTAAAATTGTTAGAAAAGTAAAAATGAGAAAGAGAATACGACAAACTAGAAGAGTAAAAAGCATGAACTCATGCGGTTTAGATGGATGGACACAGTAATATTTGCAGCTCCGTATTAAATAGTTAAAATAACAGGAAAAGTTGTAGTTGGAGCAGACCTTTAGATCTTTTGGACATTGATTCTAGATATGTAACACCGAGAAATTAAAGGCTCTGTCACCATGTTTTATTTAAACCCTCAAAAAAAAAGAGAAAAAGTAAGCACACCAACCCCAGAAGATTTGAGAGATCTGGAAGGAATTAATGCCAGAGCAAATCAGACATAATTCTGGTTTATGAAAGTACAACAGTCTCTATGCATCGCTGCACTCTCTCTCGCTCTCTCGTTCTCACTTACAGTCACTCGCACACAGACACAGATCAGGCTGGCCACTGAATGACGACCTAAACAATGGTAGCCTAAGTTAATCTCTTGTGTCTCAGCAGCTGTACAAACAAACCCACTAAGTCAGGTAGACGGCAGGACAGGAGTGTGGACCCGTGCCTGCCTCCTGCCCGCCTCCCGCCTGTCTATCTGCCTCCCCTCTTTTCGCCTCTGTGCCTAGAAGTGTTGTCGGCTGTGTCTTTAGGAGGACTCAGCCCCCAATTTTAATCAGCCATTAAATTGTTTCCTGCAATTACATCAAATAGAAAATGAGCTCAAAATTGTTAATTGAAAATCAAGAGTCAGAGCAAAGTTCAGAGCATGCATGTAACGGTAACTATAGACAGGGCAGTTGTAGGGTTGGCGTGTGCATCTGTGTGTGTGTTAGGGAGTAGGCCAAGCGCATGGATTCTGACATATTTTTTATTCATGCATCCAAAAAGCTCAAGCCCGAAGCGCAACAAGCACCTCATCCTCAATGGAGTGTGAGAGCGAAACAAAGCACTGCTTTTGTATTACACAGTAAATCAAGTGGTATTATTTTACCACTAAAATATTCAGTCTCTCAGGCACTTTTACTTTGGTCTCCAGTCATCAGTCAAACTGCTGAGGCGTGAGCGAGAGAAGGGGATATAGAGAGAGAGGGAGAGAGAAAAGAAGAGAGGGAGCAGTGGAGACTCCATCCTCCTGTAACATGTGTCTACAGCAATCTTGTTAAAGAATGCAACAGATCTGCAGCAGGCTCCATAACAGTATTTGTCAGCAGGAGTTAATAATTTATTAGTAGTGCTGGGAGGGCTGCGCTCAGGCAGCTAAAGAGTGTGGAGAAGCCCTTCTGCCCCACCCCCACCCCTGACAAGCCCCATACAATACTACCTCATATTATTGAAAGGGAAAAGGGGGAAGCGTGGCGGTAATTCTCTGAAAATATCTCAGGGCAGCCATACGGTATTTTATTCCTCATATTTGGAGTGGGGATCACACAGCGCTGTGATCTAAAGGGGAACGTGTGCAATAGATCAGCGTAGACACAACAAAGACATTTGATGGGGCGCAAAACAGAGAGCAGGATTCAGCTGAATGTGGGTAGCATGTGGAATTTGATCATATTTTCTGATAGAATAACACTGTTTACACCCTCGGCCTCCGTGCTTGCAAAATAAAATCAGCAAAACAGCCCTGTTTGTATAACTACAGTGTATTCTTGAAATAACTTTACTCGCATTAATAATTAAATCAGTTTCTCTGGAAAACAGGCCCAAAATGTGCTTTTACATACTAAACAGGGAGAATATGGTGAACTGAAAAGGTGGTAGCTGATAAATTCTTAACAAGCTGCCCTTCCTCGCGCTTGATTACACGGTAATGAAAGAAAAGTAATCAATAAGTGTATGATCCACTGCCGTCTTTCTCAAAGACAAAGCCCCAGTCACTTTGAAGACTTGAGACTGAGATGAGGGAGGGTCAAATAGAAAAGAGACCTGGTCTATATATAGCTGACAATATTACGCACATTTGAAGGATTAGGACTTAAGTTCCCTGGCCGTGGGCTCATATGGCCTGGAATGCTTTGAGTCATGAATTGTTCCCCGAGATAATGTTTCATCATCGTGCAAAACAACCTCTGCTTAATTGGTAAGTATTAGAGGAGTGTTGTGCGCGGCTCATCTTGGGGGTCTTGTGACCGCCGGGCATGTGTCCTCAGCTATCCCATTTCCTCTTTCATCATAAAAGGGTCTAACTGACTTTCACCCACGGTATCTGCTCTGTCACAGTGTTTACCTTTTATAGACAATAGTGATAAGTAACTCCACACCGCCTCCCCCACCACCCCATCTCGCCCACGTCTGTCTCACTGCTGATGTCTTGCACCTTCAACTTATGATCGTAGGTCCCAACAGAGGACATTACACACTCTTCTTTCACGTGTTATCAGCAAAACCAAGGAGAGAAAAACAAATAAATTATTTAAAATGAAGGCCTTTTTTTTTTTTTTTTTTTTAAAGTGATGGAACAGCAGACAATGACAGATAAAGGTACTTATACATTTCCACATTAGCATGCATTCTTGTAGCTGATCTAGTATTCAAACCTAAAAAAATATGCAAAATATGTTGGTTTATTTAAGTAAATAAATGTTCAACCTTCAGGCATAAAAAAGAACATGCGGCTGAGGTGTGTTGGATTACATGAGATCTTTTAACAAAACCAATTAGAGGTGCTATGACGTCTGTGATTTCTTACTGTTATTTTATTGCACTCCATTAAATGTGCATCAAACTACACCAATAATACATCAAATACAGAGAGACTTAATCTTTTAAAGTGAGGTGAAAATAGAGAAAAACAATAGCGTGGCCGCCTCAGACCGTGTGTGTGCATATGTGTGTGAGAGAGAAAAAGTAGGATAGAGGGAAAATCATCTGTGTGTTTCCCTTCAGGGCTTCCTCCTGTTCTAACAGGTGTCATGGTAGGGTTCCTCTGGGTTCTTCACCTGCCATAATGAGATATTACTACCTGACAGCTCCCAGCTGGAGGAGCATTGACACGGAATCCACCGTTTAGCACAATTAAATTATCACCCTCCATTGTGATTGTGCCATGCTGTGCAGCAGCCAGGTTTCTGGGTACATAATCAACTCATAATACGGGCTGTACACTGCACACAGTTAGTCTCTTTTTCACACACACACACAGTTTGCATACTCACACACGTTTGCCTGTTGTATAGTTCTGACACATTTCTTTAAAGCGTCACTGAGACACAAATTTATTTTAAATCTTGTGAACCTTAGCTGACAAAAATAATGATATTAAAATATAGTAAATAATTGGGGAAATACAGATTTTCCAACTAGGTGCCTAACACAGAACAGAGGTTGGAGAGTTGCCTAAATTAATTTGTTTAAATTGTTCCTCCATTATTGTTGACCTTCCCCTGCAAAAAGTCAACTCAATTACGACGGCACTTCATCCTCACTTCACATTCTCTCCTGATGCCTTCTCTATTAGAAACTGCCACTGTTACCACAGCTAAAATCCACACTCAAATGATCGCCACCCAGAGCAAATTAAGCCAGCCACCTGAAGTGCACACTTTACATATTGAGCAGAGCATTGATAATTACTTTGCAGGGTAAATTATTTGCAATAATATGCTGCTAGAGGAACTGCCTTGTATCTCACTTTAAACACTTGTGCAGCTGCCATGACAGCGAGGTTGGTGTCCTTGCCCCCCGCGCAAGGCAAGGCAGATGCAGGTGTGAGAGTGCTTAAGTGTCCCTGTCTGTCTACTCGGGAAGGGTCGATGAGCACTCACACACTGAATCCCTCCTCTACCTCCTCCTTCCTATCCTCCTCCTTCATTCCCCTGTGCCATTGGCCCTTTTCCTGATCCCAGGACACAAGCTCAGAGCTGGATGGCATAACAGCCTCTCAGTTCCCCAGGACACACACAAGTTCACTCAGGCGTATGCTTTCACAAATGAAGGATAGCCATCCAACAAAATTCACTATTGGCCTTTTTTCTGGACTTGCATCATAGCAGAAACTATCCATGAGAGGAGGAGTCAGTGTAGGTGTTATGAGTCAACCACTTAGGGAAATGCACGCACCAGAAGACACCGACAGTAGCAAGACGACAACTTCAGCAGTCTCCTTCACGAGCCAAACAAGAAAAACATGTTTTTTTCCCCTTCTTTATTCTAGGCCTGCTGGGGGATGGAGTTCCCAAAGAGCCCTCTGTTGCTGCTGCTACACTTAAGCAAACCTCACAGTGAGTCGAGCCATCAACCAACACAACCCTATTTGCTGAGCAACAGTGGAGCTTTGTGGCTTGCCTCATAGTTGACAGTAAGTTATGAGCCCTTTGTGAGCAGGAGAAGGAAAACAGAGATTGGAATTTGGCAGGAACATAATAATACAGAATTCTTCTGTTCATGGAACCTGAAATTTTCATGGAAACAATCGAGCATTGTTGAAAGAAAGAAAAGCAAGGGTGACAGATGAAATATAGAGAGGGGCCCCCTTTTTGTAAAACATTAAACAAAGCACTATTCAGGCCAGGTCCATTCTGTCATTTATAAAGATAACTTCTTCTGTGCACTAGAGAATGCACTTCAACAAATCCAGTGTAACATCTCTCACAGTTGCCAGAAAAGTGAGTTGAAGGGCTGAATCAGGGTGCCAAACAGGAATGAATGGATGCTTCCCATGTCACCAAAGAGATGCACAATAAGTTTATAGGGAACATACAAATCTCAAAAGGGAGAAGATAAAAAGAGGAAAGCATTAAAAGCACTACAATTGTAGATGTTTGGCCAAATCCTCAAGGACAGCAGCTAATTATAATGGGGCAATTTTACAGAGGAAAGCATGGGCACTGGTGACTGTGAATGTTTTATGAAAGTAGGGGGGTTATTGTACTGTGGCAGGAGAACTACGGACCGCGGTCATTGGTCTTACCACCATGAGGTCATCTTTGTTCAGTGCCAAACTGAAGCAGAACTGAGGTTGGTACAACTGCCGTTGGTTTGTACATCTGGAATGTCAACACACAGTGGCCCACTTTCTCAGACCAAATTGGCAATTTTGCAATTTCTACAGAAAGAAAAGCAGTTTTGTTCTCTTTTATTCTCATCTCATAAATGGATTTCTGTAGCTTGGTGGGGGAAGTGAGGAAATTACCTTTAACACTGTTGTAATTAAGCTGCGCTATTCTTATTCTGGGGATGGGAGGACAACAGCATATTAGCTACAGTTGGACCCACCTCTGATTCTTTAGCTTTTTTCCCCCTCTTTCTGCTATTCTTTTTCTCTTTCTGAATAAATTAATGGCATTCATTGGGAACTCTCACACAAGGGAAAGTAATGTGTCTCCCTTTACGAACCAGGCTTCTTTTCCTTCTTTGTCTTTGGGCCCTTGTGTTTTTTAAGGACTGCGAGAAGAAGGGCCGGGATGGAATTGGGGAGGGTAGAGCGTAGCCACGTTTCATGTGACACGTCAATTGGAAAATCAAAACAGGGGTAGTTCATTTGCTCCACCCAGATGAGGCCATCTAGCAGAGCTATGATGAATAGGGGTCAGGCAAGCCACACCTCAAAGATTTATGATTAAGGCTTATTATGTTGGGAAACTGACATTGATTGCTGATTTAAACCACTGAAACCAATTAATTTGCCAGTGCTGAATAGAAAGCATGGTCAACAGTGTGTGTCATTCTGACAGGTTGGAAGGGAAGAAGCCGAGCAAAAGTGAAGGACTAAATGAACGGCTGGCACCCAGCTCTGTTTGGAGGTGGTTAAAAGTTACCACGTGTGATTGACAGCTGATACAGAAAAAAGGGAGAGACCAGAGAAAAATGAGATCTGAAGAGCAAAACCAGAAACCCCAGCCACTGATCTGAGTAATTGCCCAAAAATTTGGTTCACAGAAGACACGTACAAGCTGGTGTTTTAGCAATGCTAAAATGGTTTCATTCATGGGGCGGCACTGAGAAAACCTGAGTAAATGAATGTGAAACATAGCCCTAATAAAATCAGAGAGCTGACAGACATGGTTGAACAGAAAAATGTGCTGTATTTCCACTCCGGGGGAAGCAGGCACTGTAGTGGATTAGATGCTGACTGAAACACAAAATACCGCTCCAGTCTGCTGCTAACCATGTGTCTGACCGCTCACATTGTGCTTCAGCTCTTCTGTCTATTTGTCCAGAGCCATGCAAGAAGATGCAGGAGGCGCCAGCGATACACCTACCACAGTCTATTACAGAAGTGATCTTTGCGCTGTGTTCACAACAAATGCCACATTACACACGGTTGTATGTTAGTTTTGTCTGTGGTAGCATGAGGAAGCTTGTGTTTACTAATACCTTTTCCCCATGCGTTAGTCGCTCTTTAATTCTCTTGCTGGCTTGCTCTGAAGACACATGCATCATGACAGGGTTCCAAAATGAAATCATTAACTAAATTGCTTTCTTAAAAAGCCACAAGTGTGCAGCAGGATTTGTGTGAATGTGTTTGGCTGTGGGCCATGGGCCTCTGGTTCCCAGGCAGCCTCTGCCCCGGCTCTGTTGTGGTTCCCTGCCACCACACTCATTATGCTCAGCCTCAGCACAGCACGGCGCAGGGCTGCAGCTCGCCTCGCCTCACTCACTGGGCTAGTAGGAAATAATCTGGTAATCTCAAACTACTCCTCCATTTCAAACTGGGGCCCCATTCACACAAAGAGATCCTTTGTCCCAAAACATTTATGACCACCCTTTGGATACCGATCAGGAAATCAATCAAAAACACATTAAACAAATATGGTTTTGATGTTAATACTTTAAAGGGAATTTTCTTTAGAGCCAATCTAAAGTTCTAGACTCCTGTGGCGTTAGGGTTAGCAGTTCCAGCTGTGACTTTTCAAAATATGAAAAGCTTAAATAATTGAAGAAAATACTCATATCAGTGTCAGATATCTATGAACATAAATATTAACTGCAATAAAAAATAAATGCATTTTCAAAACGCACACAGAAACAAACTAATGTACAAATGGACATTATGTAACAAACTTTCTGGAAACTTTATCAATCTGCCAGAGATAGATTTCAATAAACAAAGCAAACAGAATGGAAGGCAAATAGAGAGTGAAGGACAGACAAATATTTGATGTGACTGTAGCTGAGAACCTCATCTACACACACACACACACCTAACCCTCAACCCTACTCCACTGAGCTAAAGGTAGCAGATGTGTCTTTCACAGCCTGTAGAGTGTGTAACCAATCTGCAAACAATAGCTGGAACTTGACAAAGGTCGCTGCACTTGCAACACACTCTTTACAGCAAAGGGCAGTCAAAACTCATTGGCCACTTCGGTAAACCATTCCTGTTTCTATTTTGTGCACTCGACAGACCATCAAGGCATTAAACACTGAACACCAGCGCAACTCAAAGGCTGTGTATATTCTGCTATTGTCTCGGCCGATTAGTCAGCCACTAATATGCTTTTTGAACTCCTATGTAATCCCCTTTAACTAAGTTTAAGTCACCCTCTTAGTCTTAAGTTAATATAGCAGTTGGTGTAAACATGTTCAATCCTATTAACCTAATAATATACATGAGTCCAGGTAAAGTGCCATGTACTAAAAGCCGGCTATGAGTCTTAATTACAACAGACGGCCATGACAGTGAAAAAGATCCAGCAGCAGCCATGTTTTCTAATGCCTGCCACTGTGAACAGAGGACGTGTGCAAGTGTGTGTGTGTGTGTGTGTGTGTGTGTGTGTGTGTGTGTGTGTGTGTGTGTGTGTGTGTGTGTGTGTGTGTGTGTGTGTGTGTGTGTGTGTGTGTGTGTGTGTGTGTGTGTGTGTGTGTGTGTGTGTGTGTGTGTGTGTGTGCTAGTGGTGTGCAGTAATTACATTTCACAACAGACCAGATTGCCGATGTTTTTGTTTGAATTCTCTTAAAGGGTAATTTAAAGATTTTGCGTTCAATAGCTGTGAACACACTTAAAAGGAAAGTCACAAACATGCGCTTGTTTTGAATAAACCAAAAATAGTGAGTAAAATGTATGCCTAAATTCACAGCATAGAAAGGGTCGTCACTGCGCTCTTGACTCCACGCTTACCAAGAAGTGGTGTCAGGTGTGGAGTATGCAAGGTGAGGTTTTAGCTTCATTATAGAAGAAAAAGGCCTGCACTCCGACTAAAAACTAAGAGAACCTCTTCAGATACAAGAAGGGGATCAATGGGTTTCATTTCCAAAATGTTCACTGAACCATCATTCATGCAACTTTTTATTCTAGAGACTTAAATAGACTCTTAGGCAAAGAGTATTGGTCAGTCAGTAGAAAGAGGGTGAGAGCCAGGTGTTTTGCCAAACTCAAACACAAAATATGTAGTTTATCCGCAGTACATGATGTATGATGCAGTTTTTATAAATAACTTTTTTGTTTCTATTTTGTTTGCACGCCTGTGCACTGACGATCATGTTGTGCAGTCTGTGTATGCAGACTATGCAGTCTATAAACCACTCTCTCTGGTGTCAGCAGGGCAGCCACCGAGCATCAGGCATATCAGCTATAAATGGCTGCTACATCACTATAGCTCATGCTAAAAATACAGGACCTGGTTTCTCCCCCTTTCGGTGTATTCTCAATTGTGTGTGAAACTTCAGCTGAGAAATCCTGCACGACTAGCTTTATGTGGGAAAAAATGAGTATTTTTTTGGACCTGTGACAGAGCAAGTAACAAATCCTCTTGTATTTTGACAGCAAAATGCGAAAAAATTATAGCATGAGAGACCTTTTTTTTCTCTTCTCCTGCAAGCCAAGTTTTAAGAAAGCTCTCTAAAAGCTATCAAAAGTTTAAACATTTCCCACATCCACCTCCTGTGGGTGTGCCTGCAAAGTGCTTCACTCCCCTCGCTTGAAAACCTCTGAGGGATTGCATCATGGGACGGCATGTAAGACGATGGTAGCAACATACTGTAACATGGGGGAAATACCTCATTTTGGTTGATTCATAAACACCTTGTGCATTGGCTGGCAGACTACTCACACTGGTCTATGCTGTAGAGCAGACTGTACCCAGAGCCAAATTGCACACACACACAAAGACACACGGATTGTAGCGTGGCTCTGTTTTAATTGAGTCTCAGCTTTTGTGGTGTCTGTTGTCTCTGACTAATAGCATACATTGGCCCTCTCTCATTATCAGAGTGGGTCTTTATCAGAGACCCTTGTTTGATACAGTTAGAGCTGATGCATTTTGAACCGCACACCAAGAGTCAGCAATGATCTGCATATTCAATAACTTCCGTAATTATATGCGCAATTCATCAGATGGGATGTGATTGCAGGGGAAGTGGAATAGAGTGGAATAGAGAGGAGCAGAGAGGTCTGATTCCTGGAGGACTAAAGTCTAATCACAAAACTAACATGATAATTGAAATCTAAATTGAAAGGCTTAGCTCTCGGGGAGAGTATGTCAGACATGGAGTGTAGAGGCGCTAGTGAGAGTGAAACAGAGGGAGAGAAAGAGTGGCAGCAAAAATGAGATTTAAACTGTCCATGTAGCACACAGCCCAGTGACAATACTTATGAAAAAGTAGCTGTGCTTCATAGCAATATAATAACAAGTTCCAAATATGTTGCTGTAATCCATTTAGAGGCTGCAGTCAAGAGAGTTTTGAACA
Source organism: Acanthochromis polyacanthus (assembly GCF_021347895.1). Classification (NCBI taxonomy): domain Eukaryota; kingdom Metazoa; phylum Chordata; class Actinopteri; family Pomacentridae; genus Acanthochromis; species Acanthochromis polyacanthus. The sequence goes on along the minus strand of NC_067114.1, from coordinate 10,169,954 downwards.
GCTTGCTGTGGAATTTTTTTTTTTTTGAAAAAATTTGAAGAGCTTTTTAAATATTTCTGTCACTTATATTCGCATCCAACAAAATACTTTCTGATATATTCCTGTTTTGCTGATTACTTTTATTGTGTTGCAATATAACCTTTCACAAACAAGTAAAGGCAAGTATTTCAAATCCAAAGAGAATGTGCATCTTGTTTTCTGCAGCACACTCTCTGCTTGGTTCTGGAGAGTGTACGTCAGACGCCGATTCAATAATTGCTCAATATCCCACACCGTCACCATCATCCTTCTGTGCTTGAGTAGACTGTGGCCTTTACATTCCTGCGTTCAAGAGGTCACTGAAGTAATTGCTTAACAACAATTGTGTGAAAAGGGACACATTCTGCATTGAACAGAACAGTCCTCAGCTTACATGAGTGTCTCATCACTTATGCTGTTCATTTATCCTTTCACCCAATAAAACAAAAGAACACATGCAAATAAAGATAAAGAGGGACACATTTGCTTTCCTTTCTCCCTGAAATATTAATATTTTATATCTCAAAAAAAAATTTAGTCATCCTATAAACGCTCTTTTTGTGGCAGGGCCTTGCACTGAAACAAAGCTGTCCTCCATTTCACCTCAAGCACTCCTGTCTCCACCTTCACTTTTCCTGTTTTACTTGTTGTGAATATCACACAGTGGAAGAACTGAGGGAAAGAGACAGTGCAGAAAAGTCCTCTGTCCAATTCTCCTCCCACCCCCTCCTCTCTCTGCTGTCCGTCCCAACCACAGGATTCATATTCATCCCTCAATAACGTTTAATTAGTAATGCCAAATTCATTAACCTGTACTGCTGTTACGCTGGCCTTAGCCATAAATTAGCTTAATGTGAGCAGACGTATTGCAGCTGTAATAAGGGACATAAAACTCAAAGAGAAACACATACTGTTCCTCCATAGTCATGGATCATTATAACTCAGCAGTGTTTTAGAGCAGGAGCATTCCTTTTCATTGTAGCAGCTCTTTAGCAGCTCTTAACTATAAGCCCATCAAACACATTTTTCTATTAATGCCTATAAACTTGTTTTAATGTCGGTTGAAATAAAATAATATTATGGAAATTCATTACTCATGACAACCGGGTTTTTCATCACCGTTCCTCACCTCAAGATTTTAAAGACTTTAATGTTAATAGTGACGTTAGTGTCACTAAATGCGAATCGGAAATTAAAAGTCAAATTGAAAGGGAGCTGAAAAATGGTGTTACGCAGAATTAGTGAAAATCACGAGTTTACTGCTTAAACTGTAAGGTCTTTTAGTATTTGTATAAGAGTTCATGTTGTTTCAAATGTAATTGAGGTTTCACAAAGCAATGTAGATTCACTTACATCAGTAGAAGAGATGCAAAAGTCCATTTCAACTGCTTCTGACAACTTTGTCTAATCAGTTAGACTCTTTAGAATCTTGTCTGTGTTTTTTATTCAGCTGAGGAACTGTGTACAGTTAGTGTTGCATGTTACCCTCTTTATCAAAAGGACACTTTTATTAGCAGCATTTTCTGACAATCTTATTTTCTTTTATGATCCTTAAAATGGCCAAAGTTGAGTTTTTGTTTCTTGGCAAGACACACAGATTCAGGAAACAGATTGCTATTGTAAAAACCTCGGACAACCTTCACTGTCCTAGGATTACACATTGACCTTTCTGCTCCTCTATCCCCCAGTGATCTCGCCTAACAACTCGCACCAAAGAGCCTATTAGACCTGGATCCCACTTTGTTGTTAAAAAGGGTCTTGTCCTTTCAGAACACTCACTTTCCTGCTTTCTGTTTTTCAAGCATAGGTGGTGGAGGAACACAAGTTCATTGTTCCCTCGCAGATGGAAGTTGGAGTTACCAGGGTAACAGCTCTAATCCTCCTTTTTTACCATTTCTTTCATATTAACAGCCTATCGAGTGCTACCTTTTAAGTCACAAGCAACAGCGCTCACTCACTTTTAATTAGCTATGATTCTGTTTGCCAGGAGACAGCATGATGAGCTAATCGAAATTTACGAAATAATGACGTACTGCGAGCAGCTACTTCTTTCTCCTGAGGCCTGCTCCAAGAATAACAATAATGAGACCATTATTGAGGATTGCACTTTAAAACGCTGCCCTGCCACCATAACAGAGGACATAATTGTTCTGCTGTTTTCCATACAATCAACAACCCATTGTGGATGACTTGAGAACTAAGGGAGCAAAGAATGGGCGCCATAATGATTGGTCTGTGCTGCCATGAAGATCCTGTACAAAGTGTCCACTGAGGAAACAACTCGATAGACTACTGATTTGCTTGGGCTGCAGATGAAGACAACTGTCTGGCTTTGTAGAAAAATGTCCTTTCTGCTTTCTGTCCGTCTTGCCGCTCAAATAGCCCCCAGGCCACATTAGACAAGACCCATTCATATGGTGAAAAGCTCAGAGTCACACAGGCTCATGTGAAGGGGCCACATAGTTGCTGGAGAGAATGGCCATTTATATAACCTCCATCCATTTCAGAAAAATATATCTGATCTCTGGCAGAAGATTATAAAAGGTGTTTGTGGTCTATGATTACTGACTAGTACTGTATTTAAAAAGTCAGCTTAGTTCACTAGTCATGGATGTCAACTGAGCTTTATCTGATGTGTCAAGATGGCACAGGTTTTGTTTTTTATTTTATTTGGAGGTTAAAATATCCCAGAGGGTAGATTATGACAATAAAAAAAGAAGCTGAAAATGAAATATTTTACCTAAAAGTGCTACATCTAAACTTGCTGGGTGAGAGCTCAGTGAGGTTGTACAAACACGGCGCTGCACCTATTAGCTGTGCTCCATTGTGAAGAAGCGAGAGAGACAGAGCTTGAGGGCAGAAGGAATGCTAAGTGGGCCCCTTAGCCTAGTCAACCTTCAGTGGGTTTCATTTATCTTCATCTTGTTAGACTAAATTAATTAACAATCTCAATGTTACACACTTTCTCCTTTCATTACATCAAATAATGGCAGAAATGTAGGGGGAGGTCCTGCCCACTGGGAGTAGACAGAGACTGAAGACATCTCTCTCTCCTCTCCTCTCTCGCTCTGTTCACATGTCTGCGTTTGGTCTTCCTTCCCCTTTCTCTCTCTCACACTTATTTTCACAGTCTCTATGACTACACAAACAAAAACCTGTTAAATGTCTTTCATAAACATATGAAAAATTGATCTGAAGTGAAAATGCATCTTCTTGTCAACAAAGAGAGGCTCACAATAATGCAAGCACAAATGATTGTCTATTAGAGATACTGTATACATTGAGTACTTTGATTCTGGAAACTTTTTTGAAATACCGAGAATTTTAAGCAGACAGTGTTTTCATCAGACAATACAACAGCTTTGAGTTGGGCATTAAGTAAGGAGCTCAGACATCTCCTGTTTGAGTTTGATGTATTTTTCACGGCGGCTGCGTATCAGGTGCCATCGGGAAGCAGCGTTTGTCAAAAATGAAAGTGGATACTTTTACAGCTATTAAAACTCTGTATGTGCGACTCAAAACCAAACTCCTGACTCATTACGGTAATGAAAGGCCCATCTGGTGCGCTACTGTGATATAAAGTACAGCATAAAGAGGCAATAACAAATGCATATTGGAGCAGATATGTATGAGCGTGTTCAGAAAGCCCCCTTTGACCTAATTCTGTTGCTTGAGAAAAGATACAAGGATTCTTCACCGGAGGAATGTCGAACTGCCACATCCATCCACCCCTGTTTCTACCCTTTTCTCCCCTTTCACCCCTACCCCCACCCCACAGCCCACTCCTGGACACAAGTCTTATCAAAGCAAAAGGGCTAACCCTGAAGCAAAGCCTGCCTTTAATCTTGGCCTGATTGTTAAGGCCTCAAATCTCTAGCCAGTGTGCGTGATATCTTTCTGCTGCTGCTTCTCCTTTAATTAAAACAGACATTGACAGAAGGATGTGGATTAGCAGCGCAATAATGTGTTTACTTAGAATAATCACAGTGTTTCCTCACTGCTACGAGAACAAAAGGAAATTGTTGAGGAACAGCCAAGGTCAAAGGCCATGTTCTTTGTTTTTTTTTCTTTTTTCTTTTAAAGCGTATTTCTTTTGAGTATGCTCCTCCCCGCCTCTTTTTACTATCCTACTCTTATCCTGCAACACACAGGATATAGTTCATCTTTAGCAGAGTTAGTTATACACCAAACTGGTTTCGACAGGTGGTGAGAGCTAAACGCTGTCATCCACTTCGTAGCATTACTCCAAAAAAAAAGAAAAAAAAAAAGCGGAAATGAGCAATGGCAGCGCACTTTCAAAAATTTAACATGCTGTATGCCTGAATAACTCCTGTCAAACTGTAGCAGATATAGCTCACCAAATAAATTGGTGCCATGCCATGAAAGATAAAACCGATACTGTACATTTTAGTATTACATATTTTATTTGTTTACTGCTGCAAACAGTGGATATATCAAGTATTCATATAAATATACTGAATATATGTCATTTATATGTAAGTAATAATTGGCTCTTTCAGTTTGTCAGATTTAATTAAAATCAAAAGCAACCATTTTAATTCACAGTCAGAGATATCTATGTTGAAAATGACCTTGTGAATATACTTTATACAGCTATGATTCTGCAGGATTAAGTTTGGTCCCAGTTTCAGAACTCAACTTGCCTTTTTTTCTCTTAGGCTCATAAATGTGCGACTCAATCTTATTGAATTCTAAAGATAAATAAAATAAATTTAAATGCAAGAGAGATTTTCCTATTGAATTCCTGAAGGACATTTTGAGTAGCGAGAGTAATGGTATCAAATTGTCCTTTCTTTTTAAAATGCCCCCAACAGTTCGGAGGGGGAAAAAAATTCTGTTAATTTAATCAAATAAGTGACCTTTTGAAAAAGAAATCAAAGAGGATTCATTAGCTTTAGTAAAGTTTGGCTGACAGCAGCTTTGAAAGGCAGATGCTGCTGCTGTGGCTTTTAATGAGCCAACCCTAATTAGGGAGCAACACTGGAGCCTAGAGAAGGTGGTTGACTAGGAAAGGAGCCAATGGTAAATAAGCTCTCTTATTTACTTCCTCTGTGTGTAATGACAGCACAAATTTTTAATTAGAATCACAGGACGGGTAAAGACAAAAAATGTAAATCTTTATGTTGGGCTGAATACAAACACAGAACACAACAGTACATCACAAGAACCGATATGCCAGCAGTGGCTTCACCGAAGCAACCCCAACATCACTGATTAGGGTAGTTAGTAAGTGAGGGGAGGGCAGATGAGGAGAGTGGTCAGACAAAAGCATGCAGTCTAAAGACACAGAAAGCCTGACCTGCAGGTTCTTTATGCTGTGAAATGGAGAGGAAGGGCAATAAAATGGGGCGACAGCTCATGTGTATGTGTCCCTCAAGTTGTTGATGTGTGCTTTCAGTCTAACTCAAGGCTATCAGGGTGAGCATGCTACCCAGCCAGCCACACACTACACCAACACAATCATAACACACAGCTTGGGTAAATACGTTAGAATCCATGTCCGACAATGTTCAAATATACAGACACATGCGCACACACAGAACATGTGCACGCACACACGGGACAAAGTCTAAAGCTAACAGTGTGTCAGAAAGTTTAACCCCTGTTAGCCCGCTTACCACCCCCTGCCCGACCTATGATCCTGAATGGCAACAACGGAAATGAAACTAACCTCAGTAAAAAGCTGCTACGAAGAAAGCCCTCCATGTCAGCGTGTGGGGTTCTGGCAGGAGAAATCACAGAGAACCATTTTCACTATGAAATGAGTAATAATCAAAAAGAAGAACAAGGAGAAAGGGGAGAAAGGAGGGAAGGAAAGAAAGAGGAAATGAAAGAAAAGAAAAACACAGATCATACATCTTCCTCTTATATAAGATCTTATGTCTTTAATTAAAGCAGAATTATGACTAGGAAACCATCCTCTCTTTTTATGAACTGACATCATTAATTATACCTCTTTCCATCGAGGGAGTGGATTTGCATACAACATGGGTTTGCGCAGAGAGCCTGATGATATGTTTGCATCAAATAAACGCTGCCTACTGATCTCTATACAGTGTATTTCCACCGCTGTGTGTAGATATATGCATGTACATCCAGCACTGTAACCGCAGATCCCAGAGTAGTCCCAGTCTGCTCAGAGTAGCCAACGGTGGTCCAGCTGCAGCCCATGTGTGGCGAGGGTGCTGTGGCTTCTGGGAGCTCAGCCGCAAGGGACCCAAGCTGGGACTCTGAGCGCCAATGAGGCAAAAGGATGTGGTCATGATGTCACCACTTGCAGGGGTCGTTCAGAAGCCTTGCCCACAAAATACTGGAGACACATGGCTAAAATTGACTTACAAAAGGTTTCCATTAGCCCATGTTATTGGTCTGTATAATAAGCAGTTTTATTGTGTCAAGACTGACTGAAAATTGATTAGGGCTTTCATGTGCTTTGTTTTAAGTGGTGAAAAATGAACAGCGATTTCAAGTAACAAATTTGTCAGTGGAACTCTTGTCGCTATTTGAAAATTTAAGATTTCACAGTAAGCCTTATAAAGACATTGAGCCTCTGAAATTTGGCAAGGGTATCATGCAAAAATATTTTCAGCATTATAACAAGCCATTTTACTTCAACATTTCATCTCTCCACTGCCCTTTTGTTCAATTTCATAACTTTTACATTTAAGAGTAATAAATTACACATACCAAAATTCCTGCTGTGAAAATCACTACTTTTTAACATGATTGGAAAGAAAAACACTCCTTGCTAAACTTCCTCTGTTACAGTGCTCCCTCATCATCATGAATAACAGAAAATGCAACAGCAAATGACATCTCAGCCCTTAAACACCTTAAGTTTTAGTGACATGGGTGTAATTTGGCATTTTCTCCCCTTGCTCTCTTGGCTTATGAGACAAAGCCTCTGAGAGAATGGAAAGAATGAGCCGGGCCCAAGGACACTGTGCCTTTCAGTCTGGCCAGCACTTAGCAAGGCAGTGGATCCACAAGGCCCAGAGGGCTCAGCCGAGACTTTTCTCACAATAAGGTGTCTGGGGAGGCGGGAGTGGCATAGCCAGGGGCGCTGCAGCTCTGCTCTTTTCTCCACTCAGCTGGGCCCAGCGCACATAATACCATCACCACGCCACAGCACACCAAGCCAGTGACAACGTGAGAAAACAACCGTCAAACAGTGCAGAGCAGATCAAGCGTGTCTCCTCACTTCTCTGAGTGCAAAAAGCACACGTACTCTACTGCGAGCACACACAAACTAAAACAATTACCAACACAAATCACAGCGAACTTGAAGCACAAGCAAAGAAATTTAAAAAAATATATACATATCCATATAAAGAAAGCTCAGCTCAGATATTTGGAAAAGAAACAGTATCAAATATGATGGAGACTCTCAATATATATATATATATATATATACTAAACAGGTGACAGTACAAACAGAGCATTCTATTTTTATATTCTCACTCTGTGTTCATGTATGTCACTGGCACCTGAATCCCCCAGCAGGCCTGCTGAAATACTTAAGTCGCAAGAGGGAAAATGAAATAGATTAGGCCATGCTCAGTTTCTATCTTTATCTTTGGTTATATTCCATAACCCTTGTTGTTTCACTCTCTGTGTGCTTGTGTTTCCTCAGCTGGGCCTGCTGTCTACAGGCCCATTGTGGTCAGAAACAACTGAACTTAGTCTATGGAAGCAAAGGTGCGGTTTGGAGAGCAAATGACCAAACTAAGGAAAAAGTGACTGAGCCACATTGTCTTTTGCTCTGAACACAAAAAAACAAGAATGTCTTAAAATTAAGTCTCGGCCCGAATTCAAGGGCAGGCTTTTTGGTGAGAGAGAAGCAGGGAGGATAGACATCACTAAGTTGGCCTGGACCAGTCTGAGCAGCACGGCAGCCCTTTCGAAGAATGAGCCTCTGCCAAAAGCTGCCTCTGCCTAACCAAGTCTCCCACCATCTGCAACAAATGTGCTCTATTAAAGCAGTACCATATGGACAACAAGCTAGCTATTAACACGGCTTCAGCACATCCCCTTAACCTAGCCCAGATTTCAAACTTCCAGTCAAATTGACTGCTGATTTAATGCACCGCCAGCAGCCATGTGGGTCTTGGCACGAGACAGCACTCTCAGCCTTCAGTCATTAACAGGCTCACGTAGAGCGCGGCGCACAGCGAGACACAGAAGTTAGCTACACGGATCCTACCAGTAACTACATCCCAGGTTTCTTGGTATATCCCATAAATAAAGCCACATGAGAAAAAGTAGCAACATCCAAAGAGGAGAATACGGAGAGTCCGTACTGATCCAGGAACGTCAACCTTCTTACGACAAGTAAACCACGGTTCAAAACACTCTATTGTGCTGAGTGGAAACAAGCTCATGAAGTACATCTACCCACAGAGCTGCTGCAGTGGCAGCCTAACTGGTGGCTTATGTCTCAGTTGTTCCACAGTGATGGAGAGTGCATTTGCTCCCTCTGCATGGATCCAAAATGGCAGTGATTAACCCTGCAGGGTGTGAGGGGGGGGCACTCTAATCCCTGTGGTCCAGGCGGCCATGTTGACGCCTCTCCCTTCTCTGAGTCACAGGGCGACCCACCCACTGCTCACAAAGCCATGCTCTCTTCTTCTCGACCATGACGCCGCGGCTATGAGCCCTCTGTTCTATGACCCAGAGACAACACACACACACACCAAATCAATTACAGTTCTGTGGTTTTAACCCGACTCCAAAGTTCAGCAAATTTTGTTTATTTTTTCTCCTCCTGTCTAAGCTGCTTAGATACTGTACATAATTAGAGTGGAAACTAATTTTGTCTCTCTGAAGCCTGAATGTATACAGTGCTGTGGACTTACACAGACTAGGTCTTGGCAAAAGTCAAAATACAATTTGTATTCTGTGATAATAATATTCAGATTTCGATGCCCTTTTTTTCTCCTTTTTAAGCTCTGTTTGTATTTTTACTATTATTATTAATCACTATTTTGATCATTTTGGATCTGCAACAGGTAAAAATGCACTACAAAACAAAGGCACAACTTCTTACTCTAAGGTTTTAAAACCTTCAACTTGAGACACAAGATTATTGTTCCACAACATCTCTGTTAGACATGTCCCTGTGCAAATTGAATTGATAAGCTAAAGACTGCCTGATGACAGTCTAATTAAATAAGCTGTTCGGAGCTCTCGGTGAAGCAGTGCGATGTGTGAAAAGGCACCGTTGATTTGAGAGGAGGGAGAGCCAGAGAGAGAGGGGGAGAAAAAAACTGTCCAAGTAATCCCAACATCCCCACTTTACGCCAACTCAACACCCAGTCCGCCTGTAATATGGTGATACCTGGCCTCGCACACGCACGCATGCACACACACACACACACACACACACACACACACACACACACACACACACACACACACACACACACACACACACACACACACCTTATGTTACCTTTACTAGCGGCAATGGCGTCCCAGTGACCCCACCCCTCCTCCATACCCTAACACACACACACTGCATGGACACGCACACACATCTCAGTCAGAGCTGCCAGATGAGTAGTGAATTAATTTGTGTGAGCCACTCCAACATTAGGAAGGTGTGTTGAAAGGTGTCTGCTCATGTTTCAAATTAAACGCGCTGCTGGTCAGCATTAGCACCTCGCCACCCGCCGGCAACTGACACTTAGGGGGCTGGGGGGTGGTGGTGGAGGGTGGGGGGGGATGGGAGGAAGGAGGGGAGCCCATCCGCCGTTCACACTGGAATAATTAGAACATGTCAGGAAGAATTAATTTCCTCATTTTTCAAAAGGATACACAGAAATTACCATGTTATTATATGACAGGGTCCCTGGGAGGATTGGATTAAATTTGATTTCTTGCGCAGCCCACACAACAAATTAAAGTCATAAATAAGATGGAAAGAAGCGGGGCACAGAGCATATGTTTATGGCAATGAGTGAAGCCAAGGGAGCAGAAACAACTATCTTCATTTCATTTTATTTAAATCAGGCCGACACCGTGTGTCTGAATGACAGCAGTTGCTAATGGGTCGAGATTAGAGGCTTCTTGATATTAACACAGAGATCCAACCACTTCAACTAAAAAGCAATGGAACGTAAAGTGTGTGTGCTTCTAGATGAGCCTATTCTGCACAGCGATTGCTTGATATAGGTCTTACCACAACAAAACATTCTTAATGTACTTATTTTACTTTGCTCACAGATTTTTTCCTTTTCAATATCACACAAGCCATTGACAGAATATGCATTTTGTGTCGGCTTGTTTGAGGTTTGTCGGTAACAGAGAAAAAGCATTTCACCCAGTCAAACAGAGTTAATCACACAATTTTGCCACAGTGAGTGTCATGTCAATGGACAAATGACAAGTTGAGGAATAAAAGGCACTTGCAAACTGTTTTTATATAACAATGCCCAGCTTTTTATCTGTATTACAAACACGTTATTCTTCATATTGCATGCTTTACCTGAGAGGATAAAACCACTAAGGAAGAAGAAAAGCTTTGCAAAATCAGAGTAAAGGACAATATCATTAATTATTACATTTTGGATGCAGTACAACCTACAATAAGGAACATATACAGCCTACCCAGTCTAACACAATCCTGGATACTCGTGTCTCTGGTCCGGGGGCTCGTATTAGACTTGTTAGCTTACTATCACAATTTAATACTGGCTTGCCTGGGAAGAGTTTTTCAGCTCTTTCGAAACGAGCTGTCATTAGAGCCCAGCACTCCCCTGGGCACCACAAACTTTAAATAATTTGCGAATCAATTAACTGGCTACTCTCAACGCAACAGGGATTTCACACTCCAGGGTCGTGGTGCATTATCAGTTGGAGACGATTCATGGCTTTTTGGGAGAAAAGTTCATGGTTGAAATCATTAATTCATTTTACCGGACTTTTAGTTATGCATTACTTTCCACAGCTGGGGTAGCAAGAAGATTAACGGCATGTTCTTTTGGTCCTGTTTCCTGACGTGAACAGCTCCTAAGTGAAACTCTGTCCTACAGTACCAGGGAACACACTCTTAGAAGCAGGACAGCAGCCAAATCCATATTAGATTTGTATTCATCTGAGAATGAAATAAAGGCCATTGAACCTTATATGAATAATCATAATAATGATGATAATAATAATACACTCGGAGGTCAGGTCCCTTTCATATGATTCAGTCGAGACCAGACAAAACCCCACCTAATCAAACTGCCAACAGTTAAAGCATATTTTAGTTTAACCGCTTCAAATGTGGTCATTCATGAGTAAATCAGGTGCAAGCTATTAACTGAATGCAGACGATAAATAAAATTCAGACGGGTGTTACACATTCTTGCCAGGTAATGACATGTGTAACAATTTGTATTCCAAATTCACTCTGGGATCCTCCGCAGTAATTGAAGCTGATGAAATTAAAATCTTTGTTAGGCAGCCTTTGTTGAGCAGTCTCTGTTCAGCATATTGACCATAATCATTGCTGGGTCAGTGGACTGAAGAGGCTCATTTGATAAATAATAGATTGAGAATAACCATTCAAAGTAATTCATTTTCATTTTATGGTGAAGTGCCATTTATTTAATTTCTGACAAAATGGCTCCCCACTTCCTCCCCTTCGGTTGTCTCATCAATAGTGGGCTGAAAAGCCGTGAGACTGTGCGACTCTGGCTTATTACATAAATAGCACACATTAACAAAGAGTGCATATGACTTGCTCGGATGGTCTAACAAACCCTCAGGTGTTTCTAAATGAGGCTGCATGAGGGAAATTTACCATCTTATACATGCGACACAAACTAAATTACTTCCTCTCATATTTTGAGATTAATTAAACCTACAGGTGAAAGGATCGAGATTTGAGATTGCATGAAGCTCTGATTGAGCGTCTCAAAAGAGGGACACAACGGATGCTAGCCTACTAGGACTTCATGGTGCATTTTCCTCCGTGACGAATTGTGACAGGTGCCTAATGACATTGCAGTAACCCTGAACCATGACCACTGTGAGTCATTATTCTCAAAGCTTCAGGGGTCAATTTATGAAGTACCTGAGTAGGAGCATTTTTATCTGGACCAATAGTGGGCAATCAACAGAGCTGGCGACCAGCACATGTAGATTAGTTGTATCCCGTTAAGTGTTCGCAGTTTTGCTTAACATTTTCCAGCAAGCTCTTGACTCGGTTTTATTTTTGGTTCGAGATGCTGCTTCGCTTGTGGCTGCAGGCAGGCAAACTTTGATGCAGTCAGTATCTAAACATTGAAAACTATGGGCAGTTTCTCACTGATTTACAGTAAACTGTGTTGTCTCTTGTGGGTCTTTTATAGATTATACTGTAAACGCACAGAGAGAAGTCAGTCCTTGATTTTTGAACCTAAATGTATTCATTTTACATTCACCTAACCTTGTGTGTTGTTTAGCTGACCACAGCGCCTCAGCTGGTAACTGCACAGGGACCTTTGCTTTTGCATTTTTCATTAAATTGTTTGTTAGTGAGACAAGACAGCTTGCATTATTGTGAATATTATTATTATAAAACAGAATCTGCTCATTAAAGTAGATCTATTGTATTGGTATTAGTGTACTGTATTTCAAGGGAGAAGTGATTTTTTTTCTCTCTCATAATGTGTGCAGCAGTGTCTTTTATTGATTTCTATAAAGTGCTTTGAATAACTTTGTTTGATATTAATTAGACAGTCTATTTATGGGTATAGTGGCATGTAGAGTGTGACCCTACTGATAAGTAGCTGTTTCAACTCACTGACATGCAGCAGCCGCAGGGATCGGTTGCCGGTAGACAGGTGCATGTTCAACTTAGCAGAAGACATTGTATGGTGTGGAATGGCATGATTAAACAATGGTAAATGGCCATGAACTTTGGATTCAGAGAGACATTTCCCAGCTGTTATTGAAGAGCTTCCCAACCACATTAATATGACTCCCATGATATCTCCAACTGACATTTGAAAGAAAAGAATAATATCAACGAAGTTCCTCACCTTTATTTGTTTAATATCTGAGATACATTTTTATTAGAAAGCCTGCACGAGCAGCAGCTGCGCAAAGATTTTTAGAGTAATATATCGATGCAGAAGAGGATGGTAGTGTTCTCTGTTCTGCTTTTTATTTCAGCAAAATGGCACATGCAACTGGCATACTATATTGCTTAGAACATTTCCATGTAAACCCATTTTAAACTGATATTTTGGTATACAAGCAGAGTTATACAGTGAGGCCTGACAGAGCTTTGGTATAAAAGGATGTGTCTCTATAGTACCTACAGGATTAGTATGAATTTATTATGAAAGTATTATGGAATTATCTACTACTATCTAACCCTGTTCTTTTACATCTCAGAGATACTTAAGCATGTGTTGAGGACATAGTTTGCATTTATTCCAGATAGTTTTAATACAGACAGTTTCATATCAGGTTGGTATAAATCTAGTGGTGTTGTAGTAAGGAGTTTGACGTGAATGCTGATGATCATGGAGGTGTGTATGTGTAGTTGTAGAATCATGGAAACTGGTGTCACAAATAAGATTATTTTTGGATAATAAAAACAAAGAGGAGATGTGAATGCTTAAAAATGTATGAACTTCCACATCTAGCCAACTAAATCTTCACTTCACATTTTTGACTATCTAGTTTCACCAACTTTTCTCCAGGTTGTCTTCTTTTTTCTTTAGTGTTTGAGCTGTGACGTCAAATAGACATTGAAATGCCTGCGATTATTGAAAACTACAAAGCCCGATTCGACCTTAAGTCGATACTCCCACACAAGATTATGTCACACAAAAGAAATGTGAACAAAGAGGAAGAAGAAAAAAAAAAACCTTAAAAGCAACTAAATGATTAAGGAAAATGAAAAGCAACAAAAATAAGTTTGAAGATTCAATGTTTCAAAGGTCTGTCAGTATCTTTGTGCCTATATAACGGTCTAATTGTGCATACGTTGTGTGTCTATCCAATTGTCCACCTCATTTGATGCAGGTGTTCAGTGTAGGTGAAAGACAGCAGGGGTGTATGAGACACGTGGCAAGACAGAAACAGCTGAAGAGGCCAATTGATACTTACAAAAACTGAAACACTCAATCCCCAGCTTCCAGCGATCACTGGTCGGTTGATTTTGAATTCATGAAAATAACCTGAAATGGAAGCAAAAGCACAACAGAAAGAGATATTTAAGTGTGTACTTGTATGTAACATATCATTTTTATATTGTATGAGTATTGTGCAGTTATTTAAAAAAATACACCAATAAATACAGCATTAATGAAAAGTAGGAAAAAACAGCAGGGTATTTGGCACATGAAATCAGTAAGTGTTATTACGTACATCAGAACAGAAACGGAACAAGTGGGAAAGAATTGAGACCATATTGACTGTTGGCTGAGGGTCAGAGTCTCCACAGCTGAGCAGAAACAGCTTTGTTAGTGTCTGACCTCCAGTCCTCACAGCTGTCATCAATGGGAATCCATCCTAGACAATGTTTAAAGTCTACTTCTCTGCTACCTCATTAATCTGCCTTCCAGCCAGCAAAATCCACTAATAAACAGTTTTCACATAAACCAATTGTTTTATTTAATTTTGCTTTCTTTCATCAAGCCATGCCCGCTAATGATTTATTTAGAGGCCACGCTCTGCTAGTTTCAGCATGTCTGTTGAAGTGCTGCAACTTAAGAGCTTTGTTAGAGATTGCAAAGCCCCAGGAAACTCCAATATAGAATAAGTGCATAGTTTCCAACATCCTCTGAGCCAAATCCATCTTAAATTTAGCCACAGTTAAGAACTGACGATAACAGAGAGAAAACAATTCACCGATCTGACCGTGGAGCAGGGGAGATGAAAAAGCCCAGAGCTCATTCATGTTCGTTTTCTCACATTATCTTGTTTTTCACAATAAGCCAAGACCTCATTACCAGCTGATTTATACAATTAGTCCGCCTCAACACTGCCAATTAAACAAGGCCAAGGGTTTTTTTTAAGGTCACGCTTAACTGATCTGTCACTAATTTGCACTACGGCACCTCAGTCTTCTATTGCCGGGGCAAATAAGCCACCAACAACAAGACCCGATAAATATACTGACTACCACCGTATTGTTGTTAGAGCACAGCACAGTCTGCTGCGTGGGAGGCTGGAGGGTACCAGAATGAGACAGATAAAGGCAAGAGTTGCAGACGGGTCTGAATGTGGTAGCCTTGAGGCTGGACGTGACAATGGAAGAGAGGAGACCCAGGTGACCTCAACTGAATGGAAAGCTATTACATACGGCAGTGTACCGCTGCCACCATGACAGACATAAATGTTCCTCAGTGAAAGATCCTTTTCACGTTATAGCAAGATTTTTCATGGTAATTTTATAAAAATGATTATATAAAGTTTCTTGCCACAATAATAATGAAAAATTCTACTCTGTGTGATCTTCAGAGCTTATTTATACACAACAGAAATTCCGTTAAGTAAGGTGAAGCTGAGGAAATCTTGTTTTTGCTGTGGTTGCGGCAGAAAACACTGCTGTAGTTAGATGAATAGCACCTCTCAGCTCAAAGTCTACTACTGCCTCTCAAATGCCGCTACACTATTTCACAGTTCTGAACTATGCTCCAGCTGCAAACACCCACTCCTGTATTCACACATACACACGATTAACTTATATTAGTAGCTATTCAGTCTCATCAGCAAGCCACTGCCTGCTGGATAAACCACATATTGCATAGATGGTAATTCAATAAAGCCTTTGTCAAACATGTGACTATAGGCTGAATTCCTGTTGTGTCTAAATAAATGAGAGCTCTTATAATTACAGAGAGTAAATATTAGCGAACCTTTGAATTCATAATTTGATGTTAATTGTGAACAATGAGGTAAATAATACATGGGGAGATGTAGTCTTTGTTCACTGGTTATTTAAGTTAATTATTTGAAGGGGTGGGGGCGGGGGGTTACAAAAGAATTTATAATTGCAAATAATGAGCGAACCCCAGTGATATTAAAATGAATCAAATGTAGTAAACCCTGCGGCGTAATAAGAGTCACTGTCAACTGGCCTACTGCAGAAGCATGTTGCAGCTCTTTTCCTGCTTTGAATTACACCTACAGGCAGCACACATGAAACCGACATTCCCTATTACAAGAGCAGGGACTTTTTACACCCTATGGAAATTATTGGCTTTATTACTTTTTTATAAACAAACTGTCGATACACTTAACTGACCTAACCTTTTTTTTTTTTGTTTGTTTGTTTGAAACGGAAAATGCAAACTAAGTCAGGCCCCACTAGGCCACAAGTGAACCGTAAAAGTGAAGCACAAAGGCTATTTTTCTGTTGAAATAATTTCACTGCACTGTAAATACTGAGGGTTTAGCGCTCACATACAAAAATCCAAAGAGACTGATGCAACTGAGCATCAAAGCAGCAGAGACAGAGCTCACAGCCACCTGTGGCATTTCTGTCAAAGAGTGGCCTTTTCTCTAGCTTTGGCTGGTCATAGCTACCACACACACACACACACACACACACACACACACACACACACACACACACACACACACACACACACACACACACACACACACACACACACACACACACATAAAACGCACGCTAAAGAAATACATGAAATTACATATATGCACACACACTCAAGCTGCAATGAAAGCTTTGAAATGCAGTGAAAAATTATAGCATACTTTACAGCATTGACATTTGTCCGGGAATAGACACACACACACACACACACACACACATCTGCAGTGTTTCAGTGTCCAAACTGCGCTGATGAAATTACAGTGAAACCAAACTGCGAACGCCAACTGGATAAACTGTCTCTGATCTGTACGGGTTTACCAAAAATTGGTAAATACACACAATTTCTCTGGACAAAACACAAGATTCAAATTCCATGATGAACCAATTAAATTGCGCTACAGCTTCTCATGTGGAAACTGCTCGTGTATCATACTGTATGCCCGCTGGAATCCCCATTTAAGCTCAGGCCTTTTCTACAGGATGCAGAGGAAAGCAGTTTTACTACCGCAGCTCAGAAAGATTCACTTTCAAATCAAATGAACCTTCAAATTCCTGACATGTGTTTATGTACGATGTGGGCTATGCTGGATTTAATTTCCCCTGTCCATAACAGAGGGCTGTGTTTTCAGTCATCATGTGACAGTAGCTCAGCATCAGTAGACAACATCAACACACACAACACAGAGTCCGACCACCACACAGCTGTCCTGACCAAATTCAGGTTTAATGTTTCATGTGCTTCAGTTTACTCTATATTGCATTAATGCTATATGCGGGATTTAAATTGCCTGTCTATAGATGTCTGTATGTTTATGCATCTGCTTCGTACACGTGTGCATGTACGCATACGGGCATTTCGCCCTGCTCGAGCTGTGTGTGGATATGCATGAGCAAGCCAAAACTTGTACTCGAACTTCTGCTTGGAATTCATCCAGATCTGCAACATGTTAAAAAAAAAAATCCTCCCAATCCTCCGTTCCAAATCCTCACTCTCCTTTGCGTCCAAACACTCTAAAGTAGGAATTCTGCCGAGTTAGTTATTTTGACAATAGAGGTAATCTATGCCATCAGCAGGCTGCTCCCCACCTGGATGCAGTGTGGTTATCTCTGCAGAAGCAGCAGCCGCACAGTCAGTCAGGCTGGGGACTGTACGGGCGAGTTTGGGATGCAATGAGGTGGGGCTATAGCAGTGGTCCCAGGGGAAATAGGGAAATGGGGTGAGAGGGGGGGAGAATGGAGGGGTAAAAGCGCAGCACATTCTGCCACGGAAATGTCTGATATAGTAATTGAACACATGTGATTGTCTGTTAAACATCCACTTCCATAAAGTCAATTCTCTCCATAGTAGCATCATCTGTGAAATATGAAACGACGGCTTCCATGCAGTGAGTAACCATCACAGCCAGGAGTGAGAGAGGACATTACTTGTCAGGAAAACAGCTAGAGTTCAGGTAGACTGCAGACGCACTGAATTTATTCACTTCCTGCTGGTGTGATACTCTTTGGACAGCCGTGGACAGAAAAAATAAAAAAGGTCCAGAGGTTTGTTGTCAGCAAGACGAGCTGCATTTCTACAAGAGATCCACCGTATCATTGAGTTATTTGGTGTTGGAAACGTGGTCAGTCCTGTGCAAACAGCTGTTTCATGCTCCAGCACACTGTTAACTGTCACAACCTTACAAATCTCTCTTCCCTCCTCTTTTTATCTTTGCTCTCTTGTCTCTCTGAGACTGTCTCCGGCTGATCTTGTCCTAACACTGAGCCACAGCTAGACGAGACACTCACAAAAATGTCTAGCACCAGCGTGTCAAGAATGACTACCAGAGTGTCACTCCAGTTAAAATATCTTTGTCGAGAGTAAAACAGTGACCGGCTTTTTGGCAGAGCTGAAGTGCAGTAATGTCAGATAAAGCAGAGAGAAATCTACTCCTGAGCAGCAGCTATTCTGCCCTGAGTTTGTTACAAGTAATACCCTGATACAGATAGTGTTGTGGCTGAACAAGGCTTTCATGTGCTGCTTGGCAAATACATTATCTGTCATTTCCTCTGCATCAAATAACAAGAATAAAAGTCTATTTACTGAGCAACTGGGTTGGAGCAGGGTGAAGGGAGAGAAACGACCAGCAAATAGAATGTTTTCCTCCACGGTGGACGGCATTCAGTCCCCAGCGCTCCTAACAGGCGCGAGTGCAACCTATCAATTCTCTTTGATTTCCTCTCACATATTCTTTACTCCAAAGACTGCAAAGACAGAGAACACAGAATAGGCTTGTCTTTTTGCACGCTGATGAGACCTCCTTTCTTAACTTCTAAGATATACACCCATATTTCCCTCCCTTTTTTTTCTCTGTCTCTTTTTTATTCAGTGTGGGGGGTTTTGTGTTTTTGTGTATGTTGGGGGCAGGGGCATGAAAACAAGTCTCTCCCTCTCTCCCAGGTAATGTGTTTATTTTCCTGGACCCATCTTCTAGTTTACTGCGTGGTGGCGTTTCTCCCCTCTTATCGCCTGGCCCTCGTGGGGCACTTTAGCCCCTCAAATCCTGTTCACCACATACTGGTTTTAGAATCTGTGAAATGAGTGCTAGAGAAGCGTGGCCACAATGTCTGCCTGTGTTGCTACTGGACTCAAATGGGCTTGGTGCTTTTTTTTTTTGTCCAGGGAGATGCATAAATGGAAGTTTTTAACACCTCAAAGGAGGCTGGGCCTTTGTGGAGCCACACTAGAGAAGCCTGCCAGTCTCCCGAGGAGGTAGACACACTGAGTGCTGCAGGACAAAGAGCTGGAGGAGCAGAATCAGCAGGGGCATCACTCTGCTTTGGGCACCAGCTACACACACACATATACAGCCACATATATAGCTGTACTTACATAGAGTACATAGCACACATATAACCACACATACACACATCACAAAGGATGGAGTGATGTGTTCCAGCTATTTTAACCTCCTGTAAACATAATATGATCAAAAGAAGCAGATGTGTAAAATGTCTCATAACAGTGATGTATTTAAAATCGGACAAATGAACCGACTATAGATTCTCCTCACACCTATAGTGCTGAGCTAGTTACAGGTAGAAAATCAAACAGCCTGCAGCAATAACCAAGTAATAAGAAGATTTGAATATAAACACTGTATTTCCTCCAGCTGAAATCAACATACAGTGACTAACTGTAAATAGATTCATATGTCATTCTACAAACACACTCAATAAAAATATACAACCAGCACACCACCATTTCCTACTTATTGACTTCAGCTACACTGTTTGAAAATAATTTCCTCATTTCCATCCCAATTTTCCTTATTGAAATTCTTTTTTTTATTCCCGAGTACAGCCCAACAGCTGGCATTTACAATCAGTCTTTATGCTGTTTAGATGTCTACAATAAGCATTTAGATGCAAATATCTCTGCCTTGTACAAAGGACTTGCAACTTCTGTCAGAAGCAACATAATCAACCTGCAATTGTCTCCTGGCTCCAAGTGGTTTCCAGTGACAAGGCCTAAGCCGTAAGCATCTGTATTCAAATGATTCCCTATTTCAGGCACGGTTTAGTGTGGATATTTTCCAACAGTACGGCACTGAAAATCAATCACATGGTGAATTAAACCAGAAAGGAAACAACTGATCCATAAATGATCAGGTTACAACAAGGCATTGGTGTCCACAAATTATTCAGTGTTTTCCTTGTTTGAGGAGAAGCAGGGACGCACTGTTTGGTAGTGGTCTTTTCCACCAATGACTTACACTGCTGTCACACATTTTTGATTGGCAAAAACAGGCTTAAGTTGAAAAATAATTATTTAGTCGCAATCTCGGCACAATGCAGGCAGACAACTTTAACTAAGGACATGTTGGAAACCTTGGCAGCGTTTTACAAAGTAAAGAAACAGTGACTAGAGTTCATGTTGACGAATCATTTTGTCTTCTATTGATATAAAACAACAGTGTTCTCGACAGCATTTGTCTGCATCCTGCCAAACTGTGAAATCTGAAAAGTAAGCCATTTTTTAGACTCTTTTCTTCAGTGTATCACAGAATCACATTGAAAACGTGGAGAAGCACAGGACAACTTCATTTACTTAAAAAAAACTGAATCCAATTTTAAGTAAGCATTAAAAATGATGTAAATAAAAGACAAAGCCTGTAGGTGTGTGTGACCACAGTGTAAATCTGATGTGATGGAGAGCATATGCTTTGCTTCGGCTCCATTGCCCCTGTACAGCCATTTTAACAATTAACATTATAACCTCTGTTTTTGCTTTTTATTTACAGTTGCAGAGGTCATTTGTCTTTTCTTTTCCTTTTTTTTGTGAAACCCACAATTAATAGCAGCGTTTGCAAATGCAAATGAGTCCATTTAGAAGGAGGGAAAATGATCAGTTTGAGAATATTTCTGCCTTCTTAATCTTCTAAAGAGGGAAATGATTTAAAAGGAGGACACAAATCTCCAGTGACATGGCAGGAACTGTGGGGCACTTTCCTCTCTCCCTCGCTTTCCATTCTCCCTTTCTCATCTCACTCATGTCTCCCTCTCGCTCCCCATCCCCATTTCTCTCTCCTCCTAATTTACCTCTCCCCCCCTTGTTGCCCTATAGGGGTAGAAGGGCCAGGAGTCAGGGACAAGGAGCTGAGGGTAGGGCTCTACTTGGCTTGTCCCCTCAGAGGAAACAAATGTAGTGTTTGAGCCACTGATCACTGGTATAATTGAGTTTAACACTCCTTTTCTGGATTAAAAAAGGGCCTTTGAAATGAAAGGTCAAATTACCTCTACAGTCAGGCAATAAATAAGTCAAACAAGGTAAGAGGTTCCTGCCAGCATATGTTAGTGGCAAATTTAATTAGTGGAAAAAGGACGCTCTTCCATTCCATACTGTATTGAAAACAGGCAATGCTGAAGTCCCAACTGTACAGCAAAGGGATGAAAATATAAATAATCACTTATCAGTTACAATCATCATTTAAATTCAAGTTGCACAGAACAAGTATACAACTACTACTAAAGGCATAAATACCTAATAATTTCAGAAGTCCAGCTTTAATGTTACATTATTAGATATCCAAAGAAATTAAGCCTGTCTGGGTAACACTGTTGGTCATTAGTCTTCACACTTTAAATGCATGCTTTTTTTCCCATTATGTAAGATATCCTATAGGTCCATTGTCCATTGACTGCAGCACAAAGAAAGGAAATGAGCATAAAGTAAGGCTGTAGTCTGGAGTGGAAGCACAGAAGGTGGCCAAACAAGGCACAGAACAAGAGAGAGAGGGACAACACTGTTCTACACCCAACCAGCTACAATGTGGCCTTTGTGACATAATGCACTCTGCACAGCAGATTGTGGAAAATAATCCCAAATTTACTGGTTCGCATATCCAGCAATAACAACTGACATCACAACCTGTACCATATATTCCATGTTTCTGGACACGTTTCACTTTTAGTGGAGAATGAGGGGGGCAAGAAAAACATTGTCAAGCAGTTATTATATTCCCATCATGTCCTGGGAGCCCATTACAGCATGGCACAAGGAACGGTAAAACTGAGAAACTCAGCAAGCTGAGGCTGAACGCGGAGGGCTGGGGAGCACTTAGGCTCTCAGTACAAACCCACTGCACGCTGTTAACTGCTGGAGAAAGATGTAGTTCAAACAAACACTTTGCACCTACAGATTATGTGTGTTTAAATTCTGGTAGTCATTAGGGTTTAGTTTTTTCTGTTCAAGTGTTTAGCTGGCTTCCGTGTGCTACCCTTAGTGTTAGGCCAAGCAGCTTCAGGTGTCTTTGCGGAGCTCCTGAAAAAAGAATAATGAAGAAGGGAATGCAGACTAGAGCAGGAGGAAGAGGCTCTTAGAAGCAGCTGTCTAGATAATCAGAGCTTCAGTCTGGTGTTAACTGTGTTAAAAGCACGACAGGTGGGTCACATGAAAAATGTTTTCTTTTGGCTTGCGAACACATGCTTCGGATTATTCTATAAGAAAAACTGACATTGCTCCAAGCAAAGGAGCGAGGGTCACTACTGCTCACCACAAAGTAGTTTGCAAGTATATCTTACATTACATGTGAATATACATTTAGAGGCTGAGTATATTTTGAACATTCCAGTGGGAAACAAGTGAAAGAATGTAAACATATTAAATTGTGTTTCAGACATGAAAAAATGCTGCAAGGAAAGTATGATCTAAGTCATAAAAAAAAACACTTTTCAGGATTCTTTTTCAACATAATCCACCTCGGTTTCAATTGAACAAGCCAAGCAGACTTTTAAATAAAACTGGCAGACAGGTTCCCTCAGTCCTCTAGAAATGCGAGTTAAAATATATACTGAATAAAACATAATAACATAAATAAATGTTCTGAAATTTGTGACTTCCATCCAGCTAAAAAAAAAAAACTCCACATCTGGTGCCATTTCAATGTTCAAATGGCAAAAATAATATTTCCAAAGAACAGCCATGTACAGAGTGTGTGTGTGGAGTGTGTGTGTGTTTGCCTGTGTCGGTGTGTACATGCATGTGTCAGTACATCCGTGTGTGTGCATGCGTGCTCTCCACAACAGCCCCCAAACGGGGTTTTGGGCAGAGTGTGGCCTAACAGTAAAATGTTGAAATTGGAAAAAATATTACCCTTCTTTCTCTTGAATAGCACAGAGATAAGCACCCTTTAGCAATGAAGCCAGTGGAGTTTAAGCTTATTATGAATACCTCTCAGAGCGCAGAAGCATGTACTGTAGAAATCAAAAGGAGTAATAGGCAGGTAAGCCAGTGTCATTTTAAGGAGGAAGTCAGTTGTGAAATTGTAAAATCTCAAGGCCCTGCTGACAATCTCCTGCCCACAGAACACTCCCATAAATGATTTCTAATGGCAGTGGCTATCACATATCTGAAAAAGTTAGAGGTTTGTGAGGCGAAAAGAAAGAAAATCCTATGCTAATCTCTCCATTGATGGAGACTAATAATAATAAGACCATTTATCTCTTTGATTAAACAGCACGTACTCTGAAGTTCACAAGAATGTGTGATTCTTTGCAAGTGCCCTAATCTTCCCAAAGTAGACCCGGCTTTGCAGAACATTCCTCATGGTTTCATGTTCAATTGGCTGTGAAAGTCCACTCTTACATGCTGGGCTCAAACCATAAAAAAGGTCACCTTCATTAATTCATTTGTTCATTTTGTATTTTTTTAAGCAATGTTTGGAATGCACAGCCACTCATCAAATTTCTGAAATTTCTAAATTGATCAAGTACAAGAAAAAAAACCATCAGCTGTAAGGTTACAGTACCGTATTTGTCTGTGCATTTTGTGCCTAATAGCATCAGCTGTAAAGCTCCTCTGCCGAGATCTGTTGTAAAGACGATATCATAGCACGACTGCTCCGAGGCAGCCTGGACCATGTAGTGCTCACGTATTCTACAAAGGCACACACACATACGAAACACCCACAGGCTAATACATACTGTGCTTTTCTCCTCTGAATATTCATTCATGTTTCCACATCATCTGCAGGTCTCCTAATCACAGTCACTTCCCCTTTAATCACAGGGCTCTAATTAGGTCCTAATAAACCATTTTGCCATCCTCTTGGAGCGCCTCTGTGTCACTCACACATCAAACCATGAAATACTATATTAAGGGGCTGTCAACCTCAAAGGAAAGCTCCTCCAGCAGCGGTGATACAGATACTGCAGGCACACCCTCTTACACTAATTGAAATTATCGAAAGCTCTGCTTACATGTGACACTTGGCCATGTCTGAAACCATGGCCTGAAGTAGAGCAGTCAAAAGCACAACAGTTGTGCCAGCGCTGAGGCTCTACTGGTTTCTCTGATGTCGGATAATTGTTTAAACCTGAGTGGATATGGCACAGGGCCTCATGCTGCTTGTTCTGCCAAGAGAGGAAAAGAAAATTTCTCACTAACACTTTCCTCCTCTGTTTCTTCTATTCTAATTCAGTCCATCACGGGCTTCAAGGAAAAGCCTCAATGAGTCCACGTTCATCTTGGAGAACCAATGTTGGGGATGATGATCACTGACCACGAGTTGATAATGATGACTGTTTAATTAGAAGCCTTTCTTTGGCCTGGCCATAGCCCAAACTCCTCCACCCTGCAGATGGTAACCAATAAATTTAGCTTTGCCGAGGATAAGGAGGAACATTGTACCTCCCCAATGTACCCTCAACCCCACCCCTAACCAAGGGCACAAAGCCTTTCTCCTTGCTAACAAACACACACACACAAAAAAAAAAAAAAACACAACCTTTGTGCACATTGAAGTCCAACCATCTCTTCTAGTCTACGATCATCTAATTTCCAATTTGCTTACAGATTCCATTTTATTGTTAGATTTTTAAATTCCATTTTGGGGATCTTTTTTCTGTTTTTGATTAACAAGAGTTTGTATTAGTTTTCCCTGATACTCTCTCCTTCCAACTAAACCATAATTCCGTTTTTTATGGTTATGTTTAGGCATCTTAAAGCTCTCGGTTAGAGTCAGGGAAACACTGTGGTCGTGGTAAGTAAATTAGGGTTGGTTTGGAAAACTAAAGGCCTTTGTTAAGGTTGGGAGAAACATTGTGAGCATGGTAAATATTAGAAAAAGTAAACTTTAATCTAATGGGGGATGCAAACCGCCACAGACGTCATGTGCCTGGCTATCCACCCTGACCTCCTCCGTATGAGTTTACACTGCGGAATAAGGGCATAATTCTGTGAACAGGCTTTGACAGTGAACGTAAATTGCTGTTGCAAATTAGTTGCATATGAATGCAGTGCGTGGGAGGGAGGATTTTTGAAGGTTGTATAATATTCCAGTAAAAAATGGCATCTTCTTCAAAATCTGAACATTTCTGCTCATTAGGTTTCCCGGTGTCATTTATTCGTCCTCGTCGAAGTTTATTGTAGATTTTGCACCACATCCTGTTTGGTGGAAAAAAAGGAACAAGTGTCACAGCTCCTCAGACCATCTCCCTCCGTTCTCATCCACCTCGTGTCAATCATCCTCCCTTAGACGAGCCTCCTCCCAGATGTTTCTGCACCCGTCGTGCCTGGCAGAAACACCGCTCTGTGTTATGTGTGTGTGCATTGTATGTGGGCGGGTGGCGTGTGCCAGAGTGGCTATCCCCTCGGATTGTCAAAGAGGCTCATGGGAAATTTACTACATGGGCCAAACCACAGACTTTCTCTATCATTTCAGCAGATTTCTCTTTTTTAGTCCCATTCAAGAAAGAAATTATCACAGACGGTACTTTCTCTGACTTCACTGTTCAAGGCCTGAGTTGGGTTTTTTCGGCTTTCCTCGCTATAACTGTACTTTGCTTATAAACGTGCAGCTGAGCCAATCAGGGTGCAATTTTAGACCGGGCAAAATGTTTCCACTGCCTCCAACAGTTGTTCCTGAAGCATGAATGTTAATTTGTGGTTTTTCAATGAACAAGCACATGTCTGTTAATTCAAATTTGGTTTACGTTGAAGGATCACATTTTCCAAAATTAGTGTTTCTGTCATGGATATATTGTGGTCCAAATGCTGATGGATAAAGTTGCTACCGTCATTTGGAAACAAAATGAAAGCTGCTGCTTCAGTTCTGCTACTGCACGTTCCCTCCCAATAAGTACAATAATTATCTTCAACCACCTTGAAAATGCAAAATTTCCTCTGGGGGAAAGAAATCA
The DNA here is from genome assembly GCF_021347895.1 of Acanthochromis polyacanthus. Taxonomy (NCBI): domain Eukaryota; kingdom Metazoa; phylum Chordata; class Actinopteri; family Pomacentridae; genus Acanthochromis; species Acanthochromis polyacanthus. The sequence goes on along the minus strand of NC_067114.1, from coordinate 10,143,691 downwards.
CCAATTGTGAGTCAGGACAAAAATCTATTTCTATTGAAGAAGGCCGAGTTTGATCTACTTACTCCACATCAGAGGAGTCTGAGGCAACATGAACACTAACATCATTATTTGTGCAGAGTCTTAAGTCTTAGAAAGTCTCTGAAAATCTGCACTTAGCTCATCTTTTCACCAGCAGGGCCTAAACACCCCCTCCCTTTACTCAGAGAGAGAGAGAGAGGATAACAAAGACAGACAGAGAGCGAGAGAAAGACAGAGACCAAGAGAAAGCTTGCGGTTGAGTCTGCTGAAGCCATTTTCTCATAATGCACATTAAGAGCAATGCCTTGCAACACGTCCAAGTTGGTGTATAAAGAAATTATTCAGAGAGGAAACAAAAGATCTGGGCTAGAAGAGATGCTATGGTTAACTTCATCAAACTTTAGCCACAAGACCCTTTCCATCTATTCCCCCACCCTCCCTCTTTGTCACTTTGATTTATTTTTGGCATCGTACATTAGCATTTTCCACAGGAAAAACTGTCGGGAATCTGATTTCTGGCCCAGTACATCTTTTCTTTTCCATAACTTCCTTGCCTGTTGTAGATGTCACAGTAGCTGCTCCATGATGCAATTGGTTGATCAGTATTTGTTTCCTTCCAGCAAGGCTCACTCACACTATCTGGAGAGCTTAAAATTTAGCAGTAGCAAAGACCAATTATGTTTCTCCTGTGAGGCCTGTCTTCAAAAACGCAATAAAATCAACAAGTGTCTCGGGTCATTTTCGTAGTTATCGCTTTATAGATTAGGTCAAATCTTTGTTATTGCAATTCCTATATACTCACACTTTTCAATCAGACAAGCCACTGATATCCCAACCAGTTCTACCAAGTGTTACCTTAGGATAAAAAATGCTAATCATGCTCACTTTCCTTTCCTGCATGGTAAAGAAGACAGCATAAGAATATAATGAGTTCAAAAAGAGACATTTTCCTGCACACTTGCATGAATACACACTGTGTTCGAGCACACATGCAAATATGCACACAGAAACTAAGTTGCTAATCTGATCGGAAAACAATCATGTGCCAACAACACAGCTCCCAGCATCCTTAAAGCCGGACCGTGGAGTAATGAAGCCGGATTGGCTGGCTTAGTCGCAACTATGGAGCATATTTTACGTCTCATGTCAGATCAAGCTGGCAGATGCCAAGCCGGCTGTTAACCTCCACCAATTGGATAATGTCTAATTGTTCAGCTTTAATAGACCGTGGAGACCCGCATAACTTGGATACAAAAATAACTACCTGCTAAGACAACGGAGTCAGTAAATGTCGTAAAAAACAAAACAAAACCAGAAAAAAGAAAACGGCTCAGTTCACAGTGGGTCAGTGATTTCAACTGTGTGATTTTTCTGCAATGAGGTTATTCATAACAAATGGGAAATTCAAATATGTGCTCCACGCCATAATTGCGCTGCTTCTGCCTTATTAGACGAGAAGCTTTTTAGGTCATTCTTTCAGATTATATTTACATGAAAACTGTCACAGCAGCCCATGTTGGCTGAAGTTTACATTTTCATGTAGTCCTTTAATGCCTCCTCCAAGGCAGTGGCTCGCCCATGGGATGGCCTGATCCAAACACAATGGGGGGGATCACAAGCAAAAGGCTTGTTGTGACGCTTTTGTGTGTGAGCAGCGCAAAAGCCCACATTACACTAATCTCTTTTCCCTTGTTCACTCGCAAGACACAATCTCAGGTCTTCAGAGCTTCTCCAATTCTAGCAGGACAGAAAACGCTCGGGGCAAAAGATCACAGCTTCTTCTTCTTCTTCTTCTTCTTCTTTTTTTGATTCGTCCCAGCCTTATTGCAGCAAGGTCACTCATACACACATATAATGACCGTATATCTACCCATCTATGAGAAGCTGATACGCTGACAAAATAAGCCCATTTTCTCTGTGACTAAAATTAAAGTTTGGTGCGGCCGCAGTCAGTGAAAGCTGTTGGTGAGTCAAAGGGAAAAAATAATAATTAATGCATGACTCTCAAACTATAGCTAACGAAATGGTTGCCACAAAAAAGATATTTATACATATTTTTTTTTAACTTGCATTAAATTCTGTACTCAAATATGTGCTAAAAGAACATTGGGTCGACGTGAATGTTTGCTTCAAATTCAGTTCCAACCACCTGCACTCTTTTCACACAAGCTGACAGTTCTCAGGCTTGAGCTATATGCTGTGTGTGCGTGTGTGTGTGTGTGTGTGTGTGTGTGTGTGTGTGTGTGTGTGTGAGAGAGAGAGAGGGGGAGAGAGAGAGAAAGATCATGTGTGTGCACATGCTGTGTGTGCACGTGTACTAATGCCGGTGTGCCTACTCCTGTGTGTGTCTGTGCGCGTACATATATGTGTGTGTGTGTGTGTGTGTGTATGTGCAGGGACTCCAAAATCCACCACATTTTAATTACTGCCCGGCTGTACTGTGTGTCTCTTTGATATGGAAATAGAGGCAACCATCTTCACACAGCCACTGTACAAATTTTCATCTGATTCATAAAAAACAATGAGCCTGACTAATTCCGCCACCTGATTACAGTCCCAGACCTGTGTCAGAGACATGCAGCCACCAACACCCTTCCAATTAATTCTACATATTAATGCGTGATTTTGTTTAAAAAAGAGAGAGAGAGAGAAAAGAAAACCAACAGAGGCTACTTACCATAGCCTAGACTGTTGCATTTTGAAGTCAAAGTTAATTATGCACAACTATGCTATGGACTGAAAGAAAATGTCCAATTATTTTGAGAAAAACATATTCGGTGGGAGAGTGAATGATACAGATCAAAATGAGCCACTTAGGTTACTTGTGCAATTATGCAGCTCCTGTGATGATACACATATTTAGATTTTTTTTCATCTGTAATCCTTTAATGTCAGCAATACTGTTCACTTACAGCAGCCAGAGGGACACAGAGATCTAATAGAGCAGAAGTGGGGGAAAAAAACAAAAAAAAGTCGCTGCCCCTGTTGATGTTCAGTAAGTGCTGGTGCACATAGGTGCTATTTGTTTCTGAATAAAACATGACATGTAGTCAAACTGAATCTTGGACAGTGAAGGAAAGGTAAAGGAGAGAATCTCTCAGTCAGATTATGGCAAATTAACAGTCAAAGCTGGATGAAATGGAAAATGTAAAAGCTCAAGATGCTTTTCCTCAGAGGCTTCTGTAGTGCACAGTCTCCTATCTATCTATCTGTCTGGCTCCACATTGTCACAGCTTTTCATTTCACATGGTGACTTCAAGAATGTAACGCACCACAGTCTGCTCTGGATGACTCAGCTGACCCTTGAATGCATCAGTATTTCTCCTCTTTGAGAAGTGGCAATTGTGCAGACAGAGAAAAGCTAATAATTAATTTAGCGGCATTAATTAGTGTTACTAACTTGTCAGAAACTTCTTGTTGAAGGAAAGGAAATTACAAAAAAAAAAAAAAAAGGCTATGGCATATTCCCATCAGTTTTGATCATTGTTGAAATATTCTACAGCAAATTAGATAACACTTAGAAAGACAGATGTCACAACATGTGCTGCCACATTTATTATCTCCTGCGGTCCTCCAACCTTCTGCTGCCCCCCTCCTCTACCTTTACCAGGCCTGCTGTTGTTTACCTCCTCTCATCTTGTTTATCATCAGGTCTCAGCCAGTATCACTACAAAGAGAAGGAAGACCAAGTGCCTGTGAACTCCCCTCACGCCTCTATAGCTTCATTCACCCATACACTAGCATCGTCCTGTCACTTGGAGCAAAATAGTAGTCTTTCCGTCAAAAAAAAAAAAAGCGGTACATATGGAAAGATAAGACGACGTCTGAGGTCTCAGTTATGCAGTCTAAGTGGCATTTGGGCAGCAGAGACAGGCTGGCTTTTTGGATTTTGACGTTTCGAATCAAAATCAACAGTGGTGTTTATACGTGTCAGGAGTGAAGACATTCTCACAAAATATCTGGGAGATGGAAAGTATCACTCATTCATGCGCACATGCCAAGGCGTAAAGGGGGCTCACACACACACACACACACACACACACACACACACACACACACACACAGAGAGAGAGAGAGAGACACACGAGAATAATAAAACGATGACAGCTTTACAAGATTTTAAATTATCAAGGTCTGGAAAGACTGGTGCAGCCTCATTACAACTCTGACTTTGTGTGAAATAAACTACATGTAGCATTACACATTCTGTTAATAATGTTCGTAACACTGCTCAATCTGCAAATGGCAACGCATTACTGTTATTTGTGTCCCTCCTTCATAAATATGTCAATATGAGATTTTTTTATTCCTTATTTTTTTTGTTCCTTGTCCATGCGTGAAATCAGCCTATCATAACTGGAATTGGTTGTAATATCATTAAAGAATTCAGTTTGGCAGGGGAATACACTCCGGGTAAGACTGTTAGCAGAAGAGCAAGGCCATAAAAGCGAAACCTCCACACACCAGCACTTTCATTTGCATCATCGTGCGGCTTAAGCATAAATAACAACTGATTTTTTTAAAGCAGTGAGATAGAAAAACACTCCACAATAACTGGATCACACTGATATTTTAGTATTTTTTCCTTTTGAGTTGGGTCAAACTTAGAATAAAATTCCTAGGAAAAAAGAAGAAAACCATCTGCTGTTAACCCAAAATGTCCAAATTCAGCTTGTGCATTAATAGCACCATTAGTGATCAATGTGCATGAGCAAGACATGAAAAAAGTAGACTTTCTTTCTGCATCCCCTTTCTCTCCCTCCCTGTCTCCCTCCACATCTCTCTCTGCTGCTTCTTCTTTGATCCCACTAATTGCTGGCACAAGAGCTTTAACCAAATCCTACCTGTAGATGATGAGGACGCTTACAAGTATAAATGCAGTTTGTGGGATTCACTCTAAACAAATTTGAACCTGGACTCATTCACAGCATTTCTCTCCCACTCAGTAAAACAAATAAGGATCTGATGGCAAAGACTAATAATCGGGAGGAGAAAAGAGGAGACATTGGACTTGAACAGAGTGCAGGATGTGTTTAGACAAGTGAGCCAGGTGGCTTTCTCCCTTCATGCCAAAAAGAAAGTCCTAAAAATCTTTGAACTTACTGGCACAGGTGGAGAAATGCTGCCTTATTTCTTAGTCTTAAAAAAAAATCAAAAGTAACACCGAGATCCGAGTCAGTGAAAATACAGAAAATATGAAAGGCGACTTATTTTGACTCATGATGAATATATTATTGCCCTGCACTTTGGTTAACACACCAACAAATTATCATTTATTTTCTAGTTTAGTTTCAAGTTCAAATCGGCTGTAATTACTGCTAAAGAAACGCGCATCTGTCCGGGGCAATAAAACTGCAGAAATTATTAGAGGGGACCTCTGTGCCAAAATGTAGTTGCACTCCACATTCCTCCGATTATTAAAATGCAAATCTAAGTCGTGCGCAACAATCGCAAAAGACGTGCGTAAAAGGGAAGAAAGTGATTGATTGAGATGCTCAAGTGTCAAAGAATAAAAAAAAAAAATACGTGAGAAAATGTTCAATAAAAAAAGCCAAGCGCGGTTGGCATCAAAGGGGCTCTAATGCCGCTTTTCACTCTTTCCTCTCTCACTCTTTTTCGCTGAGCGACACGCTGAGCTTCACCAGCCGTCATGAGACAAACTCTTATAGAGAGACAGAGCCGAGTGTCCCTGTATAGCAATCAGGACAATGTGCTGAATGGGCAGTCTAATTATAAATGTGCCATTTAGACTTGCATTCGGTCTCCAGAACCCGCCTTACCTTATGAGGGAAACCTGAGTTAACAGCCACAGTAAGAGCAACTGTTCCAAAACAAAACGCACACACAAGGATGAAAAAGAAAAAAAAACTTTACACCACAAAGAAACACACGATTGTGTTTTGCTTTTCAAGCTGAACAATTATCTATTTGAGGAGTTTTAAAGGAAAAGAAAAAAGAGATAATTACAGTCTCATTAATTATCCACAGGTGTGTTATTTGCGGTGAAAAAACGACGCACAATTGTAACAAATAGAAGAAAAGGTGCATTCAGGTTTTAAAACTGCTGTCTCTTCTTATTAAAACGTGATTGTAACTCCTGCAGCACTTTCAGAGGGCTGGTAGTTTTTGCGCACAGAGTGTGTCTAATTTTGGAAAACATCTTAAACTGAAGGTCCGTCTCCGCGCTGCCAATATCTTCCACTGATATTTCTCTTCATTTATGATAAACCTGGAAAATTAATTATGAAGCTCGTGCAACATAAATATTTCCAAATGCACAGTGTGATAAAATGTGAGTGTTTTCTCTGCAGTCAGAAATGAGCAAAGTTTATTTTTAGCCTCCAAAAATATCTCAGCAATAATTGTCGGCTGCGTAACAGGCCTGGTTATTAATTTTAGGGTTAGTTTTGCGCCAACAAATTGGTTTGAAAAGGCAAGAAAACAGTCCTCAGCAAAGCAGATGTGCACTTTTTCACAAGAGGACTTCTGTGTTGTTCAGTCTGTTCCAGCGCCGAGCTTCAGAGCTTTCGGCTTAAATGGAAAACTGTCTGTTCGAGTACATCTTCTCTAAATGGACAAGCCTTGCGATTGTTGAATTTAATTTATGGCTTATGCATTCTTTAGAGGTCAATTCCCCTGACCTCCCCCGAGAAAGTTGAGGAAGAGCAAAATTCCCAGGCTACGCGGCTTCACTTTCTCTGGTGTGTTTCTCTGCACATGAAGGGGGAGAAAAGTGACAAATATCCACAGAAGACAGAGGAGGTTTGGAAGGTGAAGAGCAGCGGAATGTATAAACGGTATAATGAGACGTGAGCGAGCTTCAAATAAACTTGTCCACCTCGTAATGCAGGAGACAGGAAACCTACCAGGGCGCACGTCATTGTCAATGAATGGTACCGCTCTGTGGACAGAAGTGAAACTGCCACCAGCACAAGAAAGTTACGGGACATGTAAACACACTCACACATATGCACTAAACTGCCATAAATATTTAGTTCTCAAACCGCTGATTGAGAATCGCCACTTTGATTTAAGGCTGAGTGGGATCGTTATCCGTGACGGGCTTTTTGCTTTTAACGCTGCAGTTTTGCACCGCGCAGCCTGCGTCCGCTCGCACCGCTCCCCAGCTGCTGAAACATACAACAACATTAGATTTCAAACCTTCTAATGCTGCTCCCAGCTGTCGTCTAGCTTAGTTCTGATGAAGTTAGATGTGAAACGCTGATTTCGCCGACCGTGAAGTGGAGGTCCTATCCAGCACGAAACGCGCCACTCTCGTCCTCGCGTGTACTTGGTCTTGTTTTGGTGAAAGCGACGCATCAGACAAGATTTAAAGTTTGACAGTCCTCGGCGCAAATTTGACCAACTCGTGGAAGCTTTACGCGTAAGTTGCTTTAGAATGTGTTGGTTTTAAAGCTTTAAAAAAAATGCGCGCACGGTGCCGAAACATTTCACTGACAGCGCGTTTAGGGAATCAGCAGTAAAGCCAAGAGGGGAGTGAAATATCAGGACAGCATAACAGGAGTGAAAAGTACAGCAAACGTGTTGTTTACCTTGATGATGTGAGCCGTGGAGAAGATAATTGTGCGTCCTCTCTTTTTTTCTCTCCCCGGTGCGCAAAAGAACACTAGACTCGTCTGTACTTTTTCTAGCGAATGATCACTGAGCTATCTGTTGAGCGAAAACTTAAGTCTGCTCACACGGGGCCATATGAGAGGATCCCGTACACTCTCTGTGAAGTTAGGTTGTCCACAAAAACTACAAGTACCTTTTGTTGTTCGTCTATCTGTTCTTTATCTCCTCTCTCTCTCTCTCTCTCCCTCTCTTTACACTCAAGACAAGAGAAGACGATGGCTGGAGCTGCTGTCAATCTTGGCAATCAATGCGCGCAGCCATGTCGCAAGTATTCAAAGCATTTCCCGTCGTGCAACATCAGAAAGTGAGTGGCCAGGGCATTGATCTGAGGAAGGCAAAGAGGCAGGACTCCCCCTCCTCCTCCCAGACAAGAGATGCGAGAGAGAGAGAGGGCGAGAGAGAGGGAGAGAGAGGGAGAGAGAGAGAGATGGTGGTGAAATAAAAGTGGAGACAGGGAGGATGGTTGTTACTGGCCGCTTTTACTAAGTTTAATAAGCTTACTTAAATGATCATCACTGACAGGCTTCTGCTGCTGCACAGTAAAGTTAGGACGACTTTGTCCCTGTGGAGGTGCTGCACTTTTTCCCTTTTGTGTCAAGTCTTCTTCTTTTTTATATTATTTACGTTCTTATTAAGACAAATGACGCGGTCATCTCTCCAACTTCACTCAAAGTTGTTTCAAAATCACAGTTTCTTTAGCGGAGAACACACTCATCTGATATGAGATGTCGAGAGAAGGTCAGGTGAGAGAGACGCCGTTTTTTAAAAGGCTGAAGAGTTCAGGGACTATTTTACACTTGTGTGATATAACCATTTATTTGCATAAATTAAATCAGCACTTAAAATACACTAACTCTACATTCCGGGACTTTTTAATCAAATTTAGGTTATAATATTAGAAGTTTTGATTTTCATTGTGTAAGTCTACAGCTTCTTCTAATTGGAAATTTCACAGACTGGATCTCACATTGTGCATTTCAGCTTTTATCTGGATTTTAAAATTATTATTTTGAGAAATTGCATTCAATTAATACCTTCTCCTCGTCATGCAAGGCGTTTTATATATCGTCATAGTATTTATTTATTGCGAGATAATTGAAATATTATGTCTGAAGAAGGTGCTAAAAGGAAAGACTTGTCAATTTCAGATTAATGCGTTTTAAATTTACACACCGAATTCAATTCTAAAAAAAAATATCGGTGCGTAAAATATGTAATATGGGCAACTGTGTGCCAGAAAATGCAACTTTAAACTTTCATAGACAAATGCATTTTATTATACAGTTTTTATGTGTTTTCTTTTGTAAGAAGCTACAACAAAATAATAAATATGTTGCATCACCATGCTAAATTTAATATCAGAATGATGATTATTTCATTTCCTTAAATCTTACATTATGTTTTAAAACAGACCCACCAAAAGCCATTTGACATCTGATATTAAAGCAAAGGTCTGACCCAGGCAGCCTACAGGTTGCGATCAGTTTCCACAGCAGAAGCTTCTACAAAGAGGCATTTATCTGTCCTGAATGAGCATATGTTTTAGATTGTCAGCTGAGCTCGGAGGAGGCCCGCAGATGCCAAACAAAAAGACAATTTCATTCGAAAAGACGCACAGAAAAGGAGCGAGTCGACTAACAGAAAAGTTGCAATCTATAAATCAGCAGCAGTATTTTTTGTGACAAGCAGGGAAAAAAAAGAACATTAACCCGTTAGTCAGCAAGCCGTAAGTGTCACATAATAGAAATTAGAAAAGTTACTTACAAAGAGAGGAGACAGCAGGAGAAAATTCTGATTGTTAACTGCAGAGTGACATAGAGCTAAAAGAGGGAGGAGAAGCAGAGAAAGAGAGGGAGAGAGGGAGAGAGAGAGTGACAGAGAATGAGAGGAGAGAGAGAGAGAGAATACACAACTCAACCACAACACATCGCATCAGCTCACACTCTTATGCGCTTGACTTTCCCTTTTGTATTTGTTGCAAGAAAACGCCACCACCAAAGTCCTTCACAATGTTCCTCCGTGCGTCATGCGCGTAATTACGCACAAATTAATTTCTCTTTTGGAAAAATTCTTATTTTTTCAGCAGTGTGTGGTGCGAGGATATTTGCTTGAAAGGAAAAACAATAGTCAGAGAAAGAAAAGGGGTCAGAAATTATTCAAAGACTTACCTTTATGGAAAAACTTTTTCTGTAGTTCTGTGGACACTTTGAACTTGAGCTCCTCCTGACATTCAGCAGTGCCAAACTACGGGAATCTAACGCACATCACCAACTTTACCAGCAGGAGACTCACACACAGTGCAACCACTTGGTGAGATTGTCCTCTAACAATCTGACACTGTATTTTCAGATCCATGTGTGATGATTCATAGGTGGTATCTGCTGTAAGTGCAGCCTCTTTCAGGAGCTGACTTTGCTTTCGCCTCCCTGACTGAAATGTGAGTTGGACGTGTCTCATGCGCCACCTTTTGGACACTTTGAGAAACACCTGCAGATGTCTTCCATCCCGTAAAAGTCAGATAAGTGGAAAAGAGACAAAATCTGCACAAATGGGCCACAACCTTTTGAATTTTTAAGGAGAACTTTATGCTGCTTTAAATCGTGTTTTAACCCATTTGATGTACAGTTCTGTAGGTACAACTGTTAAACTATTTCCAGCATGTTTAGCTTAAGACTATATTTTTTGTGACTTTCAAAATGACAATCTGGTCTGTGGAGAAAAAAAATAGATGCACAAGAAAAGGCATGACTCATTGCATTTGTTTAAGATGGCAGGCTGTTTATTTCCACTCTTGAACCTGTGCAGTGACAGATGATTGTGCAGCCGAGCAGGTGCCAGCTCCTGCCAGACAGATTTCAAAATACAAATATAGTCGACTATTTTTACAGGAGGTGACTGTAATGGCTTCCTCTTTATAGCTCAGATGGGTAGTGTATGAAGCCCGCGTGAAGAGCAAAAGACAGTCCAACTTGTTGGGGGGTAAGGCAGACACATTTGCATACCCTGTGAGTCTTTGATGCATCTTGAAATTCAAGTCTAGCCCATAAATATTTGAAAAGGAGAGTGCATGAAAATCAACATTTTTGTTACATTAAATTAACATGTGTTCTTCTCCTGTTCTGCATGGTTAATTAGAGAACACCATTCAGTCAGTGAGCGAGGATGAGGAGTGGTGGAGGGGGGAGGCTGCTTTGATTACAGTACAGCCAGAGCAGGTTTCAAAGGTGTGCAGCTGATTCATGCTTAGGAAGACAGTGATTAGTATTCTAAGTGAGGATTCACAATTATCTAAATTATCAAAGAAGAAGAATTTCAAATTTGGAAAGCTCTACTTTAAACCTTTGACGATAATATCAAACCAGTTAAGGATAATGCGTGTCTTTACATGGTAGCCTCTTTAATGTAACACTTTATCTTAACACCCATTTTTTAGCATTTAGAAGAAGTGTATATACAATTAATGGTTACTTATAGCGCAGTGTGATGCAGTTTTAGGCAGATATGAGACCATTTTGATCACTTATTGATGACCTTGTCAGCATCTATGAATATCTAATGAAGCATTTTTAATTACTGTATAAACTTGTAGTGGTTTTTCATAGAGTCGCATATCTTACAAAATGTCATGATAATAATAATGTGTTGTGGAGTGCATTATAAAACACTAAAAATATACTCACCTTCATATCTTTCAATCAAGTATGTAGAGCTACCTATCCGGAATTTAGAAATGTGCAGATGAGCAGAAGCTCCTTTCCTTTTCACTTTTATTCACTTATGAAGACATTTGCAAGCATTACTGCATGCTCAAGTGAAGCATTTGACTTAGCACAAGGGGAGGTTGAGTATTTTAGGGTGTGTGAACATTTTCAGAAGATTCGTTCAACATTTAAACACAGTAAGTGATCTCAGAATTTAAGGATAAATGTGGTACATTTATGTTTGTAATACTAACAGTGTACACTTTTCATTTCATCGCACATTTTATAGAGAGCACAGTTTTGCTTTTGTTCTCCATAAGTGTAAATGTGAAACGCACTACTACAAGATCTTCAGTGGCAGATAACTTAATCCTACATCAACTTCTGAGAACACCCGGACCCACCATCAGTGAGACTACTGACTCGTGGTAACAACCGCTGATCGGGTCCAGTTGCAAAAGGGCCGACATCTGCAAAAACCAACACGACACAGTTACTACTGAATGCCAGATTCTGCAATTAACTCAGGCACTATTTGCATACATGCAAATCATTTCTCTCCCAACTGGACTTGCAGTGTGGGATGCTCTGTTCTCATTAGTTGACCCAAATCTCTTACTTGTAACTCTGGATTTCATCAAAGTTTAGTCAGGATCTAATATTTCCTTTCAAGTTAACAGCAAACCACTGATTAACCATGTTGAAATAAGGAGTGCAACATGCCAATTCTAATTATATAGTTATTAGGGACATCATCGCACAGCCTGTGCCAAAAACAACACAAATCTACTCATATGTGCTAATATAAACTCATGAATATTGATCAGTAATATATGATACTATGTATGTAGTGTTTTTCTAAATACATTATGCACTCCAATGTTTGAGGTCCTATCAGGAATCTGGATGTGAAAGCCTTCCTTGTTTTCATGGAAGAGACAGTAGAGAGACAGTAAATATGAATCTTACTTTTGCAGAAACTAACTCAGAGTTTTTATGTGTTTCATCAAAACACACGTTTAAGTCACAGCACCAGAAGAATGTCTTTGCATTAATTTTTTGCGGATACATTTTTTAACTAACGATGCGTTACCATTGCATTGTTCTGTAGATCTGAAGCTCCAACACGCGCAGCCTTTTCAGCGGAGTCACTGATTGAAGTAAATTTCACTTTGTTTAGTGTGTGTGTGTGCACAGAGCTGCTAGTTTAAAGAGGAAGCCCAGGGGCATTTGGTTCATTTGCAAAGCAGTTGCTTTTATGTACAAAAAGCCCAATTCACTGTAGGTATTGTAAAAGCCTTCCGCTTAAGGAACAAGAGATTAATTCCTTGTTTAACAAAGCACAGTACCTTCTCAACTCACACTTAATCATTTATGTTTTGGTGTTCTCTTACTCTTTAATATATTGAGCCAGTAAACGTATTATTTAATATTTAATTATTTTTTTTTACATGTATGTCTCCCAAATGACAATACAATTGTAAAAACTAATGAAGTGACTTTAAAATCAGAGATTCCAGAAAAAGATATTGTTTTAATTTCTGCAAACAGCAGAACAGGTCAGTGTGGTGCAGCATGACTGTAATTCAGCCTTCCCTCTATTCTTTTTATAGCACGCACACACGTTGGGAGGAATATTCAGTGATTCTTAACTCTTCAATTATTCAACAAATTCCATTTCTTACATATTAAAAAATGTACCGTATGTGGAACTTGAAAATGATAAAACAGCATAAAATACTATTTTGAAATCAAAGCACCTATTGCATTGGCTTTCTTGGTTTTGTATTTGCACAATTGGACTGCAGTCTGGATTCCCCCCAGTGTGCAAAGAAGGCGCCAGCTGTGTTTCCACTGTAGTCAAATCCTCAGACATTTACGTGGAGTAACAATAATATTTATGCGATTGAAATGGGTATCACTGGGAATCGCTGTCGGATTTCTCCCCTTTTCTCTGCTCCTGTCACGGGAACACGGTGAATATGTTACAAATGCATTGTGCAGTGTAGTGAACAATGTAGACCTGAGAACAAGGTCAGACTCCTCAGCAGGGTGTCAAGAGGCTCCTTCTTTCAAGCAGAGGCCGGGCAAAAAACCCCCAAAAAAGTCAAATCCCTAACATAGCGTCACTATCAGCACACTGCAAACACTGACACGAAGATCTTTTGCTTTAGGATTTTAAATGAGACGTTTTATTTACTGCTACTTATTATCTTTTATTTACTCGTGCAAAATCTACTCACCAACAAACATCTCTGTCAGGATGCCGAGCAGTCGTCTCTCTTCTTGTGAAAAAGCATTTCTGAAGCCAGTAAGTATTTAGTAAAGGATTAATGCGGGAGGCCTTGATTGCGTTTAACAGAACAGGACCCAATTAGCATAATAGGCCTCTCTTTCATTCTCTTTGAAGTCCAGAGCACAGAATAACAAATGTATATGAACCAGCAGCCAAACGTCAATACATGGAAATGCCACAATCCTCAGTGGAGGGTCTTGGGTGAATTTTTTTGCAGGAGGAGGGAAAAACATCCCATTTTTATTGCAAAATAAGCAGAACAGAGGATGCGACTGGTCTTCTAGCCACCAGGGCCAGCAGGCTCTGAGGGGCCCTGATCCTGGAGGAGAGATGGAGGCAGGGAGGATGTGGCTGCTCAGGGAGGTGCGTCTTCTCTCTCAGGTGTTTCCAGAAAACACGGTGATGTGGGTGAGGGAAAGTAATTACTCTCCAATTAAAGATAAACATGTCACTTGGGAGGCAACACAAAGGCAAGGGCTCTGTGTCCGCTCTGTAAACGCAGCATGATAAATATTTGTGCCGAAAACTGCAGCATTCGGTCATAAAGGCAGAGTTGCATTTTCCATTTAAAAACATATTCTCTATATCATTTTCCCTTTTGAATCCGAAGTTCAATACATGTATTTCTCAGTGGTTTCTTTTACAATTGCATTGGAGACATAGTTCATGATTTAAAGATATGAATTCCGTACTTCAGAATCCAGAGTTATTAGCATCCACCTTCTTGGTTGAGAATACACGGAATTAAAAATGCCCTTTTGAGATGGAAAAAGCTTTGAACTTAAGAAACATTTCAAGAAGCCTCTCTCTTTTTTTTTTTTTGTCTACTGAAAGTTCACCTCCTTTGAGCTATGATCACGCCATAGTTTGGGTTCTCCTTTTCAAATAATAGAATGGAGTTTAATAGGTCAAGGCAATCAATGTGAAGTTTCAAAGAGAATCTTAGAGCTGTGAAGAGTGCAGATTTAGTAATATTCCTTTGTACATGATTTGAATAAAGATACAATCAATAAACAGCATCTGTGAAATATACGAACAAAGGCTCGTTTAGGTTAAAAGTTAATAATTTAAATAAAAGTCAATCGTCTGGAATTTTAGCAGAGCAACGCTTTGGTGGAAATCTTAAAGTTTTTAAATATTTTTCTCTTGTCAGATGACTTCTGCCCTTTATACCTTTAGTATATCATATCACTTTTGACAGTATTTATCACTATGCAGTTATAAGATGGCAAAAGATGAGTCACAAACAGCTTTTTCATTACTAATCCAGAAGGACAAACAGTAATAGATTACTGAGTTTCCCTGTAGAGACGACAGGATTTCCCACCTGTGGATGATTAGATTAAGTTCAGCTACATTTGATATGAATAAAATCTACTAAAATAAAACAGTAAAAAAATGAAATAAACACATATGTGATGAGCCAGACACTGTGTTAATATCTTTAATATTCACATTTTTATAAATTTCCATTGCCCAACCTCCCCAAGTCACACAAAAAAATATGTTAAAGGTTATTTTTGTCCTGATGTAAGCAAAAATAAAATTCATTTTGGCAAGCCTAAAGGAGACTGGCAGTGCTACAGGTACACATGAGTTTGGTGTAAGAATATTATCTGAGTATCGACAAAAATACTATTATAATGACACATCATTTCGTACCTCTTGTTCTGAACATTCTGTACCTGATGAGAAAAAAAAAGATCACACTGCAAGAAAAAGCAATTCAGTCACATCTTGAAAATATGATACAGTGTAGAATTCAAAGTGCAATAACTTGTAGAAAATACGCTTTATTATTATTATTATTATTATTATTATGAGGGTAACATTTGTTAGACACTTCCATAGTTAATAAGCACAGCAGCTCCCGTTGCAAAGTCTTCAGTTTTTCTCAGGAAACTCGCTTCCAACTGCTAAAAACATTTTAACGAATCGACGCTGCGTGAGCCTCAGAGAGCAAAGTTAAACGTTTACTACCATTTTTTTCTCTATTGCTGTATATAAAGATGTCCCAAATCAAACAAAATCCTCTTTTCTTGAAGAATCCAGGGGTTTGTTGTGGAATAGCACCTCAGTGTCCAGAAATTGCTTGAGCTGAGAAGCGATAAGAGAGAAAAACAAAATCAGAAACAAGATCATTACAGCAGATTTAATCAAAATGAGAAATTGCTGCAGTTTTTTTTTCCATCTTTTGTTTTGAAACCTCAAGTTGATTAAAATAAATACTTTCAAGAGGTTGTTTTTGTTGTAAGATGTGACATACCTGCACATTACTAATGGGGACAATGAAGGACAATCGTTATAAAAATAGCTGCCACGTAGAAAATCATAGTTAATAAATGCTGCATATGAATGGGTTTGTATTATGTACTGAAGCATTCACTGCATATTTATTCACAGTATAGTAGAAATGCACTTTCGCACTCCGTAATGTGCAAGTTGAACAGTTAAACGAACAACCTTTACAGCACTTTGTGAAGGGCTTTTGAAATGTTGTGCAGACAAAGCACAGTGCAGTGACCTTTGCTGTAGTTCAGTTTTTTAACTGTTACATTCCATCTGTAGATGTAAACATGGGGAAGAAAAAGAATTAAACACAGAAAAGCATGCAGCCACAGAGCTCTCCAAAAATAAAGATTCCTTATTGAATAGATAATAAGAGATTCACAGCATGCCACGCTGGTGAGGAGTTATTTCATGCTTTTGATTCTCAAAGTAAATGAATGCAGCATTATACTGTCAGGTCAAAGCGCAAATGTAACTAGATGAACATTTTGTTACTGTGTGTGTTCATTTATCAACATCCGATTATTTTGTTTGCGCTCAGGATTTTTTAATCTCCATCCAGCAATTTATTTCAGACCTGTTTGTCAGAAGAGGGCTAAAGGTCGTACAAATAAGCAGCTAGAATAAATGCGCTCGAATATTTGTCAGTATTGGCTGGTGGATGGAAGTTTTCCTTTTTTTTTTAATAAAGCTGTAAAATGACACAAGCCCTCTTTCTGCATTTACAGTAACAACACTGATACGTAGCTGCAGTTTTTCTTTCGGCTGCCATGCACAGATGGGGAGCTAATTGGTGCTGAGGAATGCAGCTGTGCCGACTACTGATCTGTCAAGGTGCTAAATCAAAAGGTGTCTCTTTTGTTAATTACACACAATGCTGCAAACAGTCATGTTCGTTTGAGCCCTTTCCTTTCTCATCCATCCATAAATATTTTGGCAGGGGTACAAAAAAAGGAAAAAAAAAGAAGAAGGAGAAGAGAAAAAAAAAACAATTTACACACAATTATCACAGTGGGATGAGCAGCCTGCCTGCAGATGTTTGTTTTGATTATAATGGGAGCTTCCTCTAACTTCCACAGTGTTTCCTGCAGTCACAACAGAGCAGGCAGCATGCAGTGAGGTGAGAGGCACACGGGAGCCTCGCGTTTGAGCGAACCACACATGCAGTTAGGCCTTACTTTGTTTCTCAGATTAGACAAATGTGTAGTGAATTCCGTTGTTAAGAGGAGAAGGAGGCGCCAGAGATACGGGAGGAAGAGGAGGGGGCGGCGGAGGAGGAGGAAGAGGAGGAGGAGGGGGAGGCGGAGGAGGCGGTGGGACTGTGGAAGGGGAGGGCAAAAGGAGAAGAGAGAAAATAACGCTAGCTGTTAGTCAACTGGTCAACTATGAAGGTGTTTAAGCTCTGTCCACTACATTTACACTGGAAAATAAAGTCTGAACACAAATGGAGTCTAATATTACGCTATATGTCATTTTTCATTCTTTTTTATGTAGAAAGTCAGTTCAGAAACCATTTTTAGTTGACATCAGATACATATCTAACCTACAAATCCAAGTACTCAGTCACATCTGTGCAAAATTCCAGTAAATCCAATATTTCCATGATGTATCCCGGCTTTTTGAACAATGTAAGAAATTTAAAGATGTTAGCTTTTGCAATTTTGATGTTTTACACACTAAAGCCTAAGTAAAACTTCCAAATCTGAGATTCGTGACACATTTCTTGTGTCTCGATATAAATATTTCATCCAATTGTGAAGCAAATCTAGACATGAAGGAAAAATCTGTGCGTGTATGCTGCTAATAACATGAATGTAATATTTTTAAAAACACCATAGACGCTAGGATGTGTAGGGAGTAAAGTTGCAGCAGTTATACGAATTACTGTTGTTGATTAATCTGCGTATTGATTAGCTTTTATATAAAATGTTACAAACTATGCAGAATACCCTTTACATTGTCACACAGCATTCTCATATGTCTTGTTTTGTCAGAATCTTGGTCATAATAATAGTAAAAATACATTTCCTATCACATACAATTTGGGATTTTTAGAGGGGGTCAGGGGGTCAATTACCGACGTCTTTGTCCTTTCATTTTCTGCCATAATGGTTCCGCTCCCTTATTCATTATTATTCAGTAATAAAAAAGCTTCTAGAATTGTGGCTACAGTGCACATAAAAGATGTGTTTGCAAACTCTGCTGGCTTTTGTTTTTACCAGCTTCCAGGTTTATATTATTAATGGTTCTATGTAGATTTTCATCAGGGTTTTTGCTTTAGAATCCCAATCCGCGAACAATTTGCAGATATCTGATAATAAAAAAGTCATCGGAGTGGTAAATTCCTGTAGTTAATACCTCCTGCACCATCAGTCGTTTGTAGCTTACTGTGATGAGTTCGCAGTGGTGAGATTTGTGCTTTCTCATTTTTTTTTCTCCATCACTTGAACATTTGATCAGCTTAAAAGAAAAAAAAGTAATGAATAGTTGAAGAGGCACTAGAGAGGGAAGGTTATTTTGTAGATCATTTACCAGCACAAAATTAGGGATTTGTTTCAATATTCCTGACAAGTAATTACAAAAGACCAAATTATTTATCTGTTTAGAATAACAAATTCAACAATCAAAGACACCTTTTTTTAATGTATACTACGTGTAATTGCAGTGACGAATATTCCTGCTTTTCATGGCAGCCATGCTGAAGTCTCTCATGCATAATACTGTGAGAAAGACACTTCTTTTAATTTAGCGGTTTGAAAGTGCACCAACATACCTCACTTTAACACCAAAGGGAGAGAAAGTCGTTGATTCAGTCTCCACTGACAAGTTGCCACCAGTTATATTCTCTGGCATTTCTCTATGCTAGAAATAATGTTATAATTGTTGACTTTGCTTCACTATGCATATTAAGCTTCCACGCACGCTGACAGGTTGAGTATTACCGGGTGTGACAGATAAATGTGTGCATAGGTGAGTGTGTGAGTGTGCGCACGAGCGAGGCAGACTGACAATCTGCTGCAGCTACAGTGAAAATTAACTTGCCTGTCTGGTGAGGAGTATGAAAGAGATGAGATGTGAGCGCAATGTCTTTTATGCAGGTTCAGAGCTGCGTTCAAAGCAGCAGCAGCGTTATGCAGATTGAGAGTGGAGTTTGACTGGGTCATTGATCAGCACACAAAATGGCCTCATCAAGCGATTCCTCCTCTGTCTAAAAGATTCTACACGGATTGCAATTAGAGACTATCTGGGCTCCTAATAAGGAATAATGTTCAGTTATTAGGAAATGAGCAGCCTTATTGCTTGACTTTGCACCTTACGCCCTTCTCATCAATCCAGCTTTCTTGAAAGGCTGCTTCCCTCTCTTTATCCCTTCTTCACCCAAAAGATGTCAATTGAAATTTCACTCAAGCTGCCAGTATTTGCCCGCTTTTTTTCTCTCTTTTTTTGACTGATACAATAATTATTTCTGTAAGTGTTTCTGTGGAATAACTTTTTTCACTCCATTTGCTAAGCACATATGTCCAACCTAGAGTGGCCCCCAGGCTTAAATGCACAGACAATTATTCTGAATTATGTAAATGACCAACCTGTGACTAGTTTGCTCTTCAGCGAAGCCTCTGAGGCCAAAGCGTAGGACATGGTGATGATCCTCTCCTGCTCCTGCAGAGCCGAATCGAGCGCCACTAGCCCGACGTCTGGCTTGTCCACAGACACCGCTGGCGTGAGGTTTTGCACGCTGTACCAGGAGAGAATTAAAACACCAAATTGACAGCATGAGCTAATAATATAAAAATACACCAATTTGTAGTTTTGTATAGTCTCTCTCTGTGGTGAGCTTGGCTGAAGTAGTGATGCATTTTAGAAATTAGTGGTTAGCATTATCAAGTTTGATGAGCTGGCTTGTATAGTTTCTTTCTAAGTGGTAAGTTTGCTTTGGACATGGTAGGAATCTTGCAGCTAGCATTAGCATTTAGAGGGGTTTGGAGAGTTTATAAATATAGTTTCTTTGTCACTTTTTAGCAGTTGGCACTAGGTATTCAGCTTCTTGCACTAGCTAACTGGTAGCATCAGCACTGAAGCATCTCCTAAACGGGCCTGGGTCAGGTGAACGTGGCACTGCTGTTTGGATTGTGTAGGAGCAGTGTGAACTGGCACTAAGTGGGGGTGAATCTGTTACACCAGAGTTTACCGCCTAGCCTCCTGGAGGTGTTGTGGGACTAAATAGGCGAAACACCGTCGAAGGGAGGTTTCCACCTGATGACCCCCAGAGATGTGTTTGGAATCACTGCTCACTTGTGTGTATACTGATGGGTCAGGGATCCTAGGTCCTTCTTTGAGTGCACATCCTTTTGTTTTGAGCACAAGTGTCTTGTGTTTAAACTAAGTTGACCCATGCTGTACAAGGAAGTCTGCAACATACTACAATATAGTACAATATAGTTCAGGGTGAATAAATTCCAACAGAAGCCTTGAAACTTAGAAGTAATTTGGTTTGACTTCTAGTTTGGCAAACTACAATGCCTTCCTGAACTTCCAGAATCAGTTGTACATTAGTAGCAATCCAGTATAACTTCATTGTTATTGTATTCGATCTACCTGGACTTTGCCAAGATGCTCTTGATGCGCTCCACCTTACGATGACGTTCCTCCACCTCCTGAGGGCTGAGCTGCTCCTCCGGCTCTGAATCCACGTAGCGCTCCGGAATCAACACTTTCTGAGGCTTGGATAGCTAGAAAACAGAAGAAGTGTGCGTTAATATCCTAATGAAAAGACATGCAAATGAATAGTAGAGATGAACAGTATGAAGTTGCTGATCTGTTGGTGATCCAGGAAGGGGCAAAACAGGCTCAAAGTCGAACAGAAAATGTATGAAAAATCTGCATAGGTGCCTTTGTGTAAATGCTATTTTCAGACATTACCGACCACTGTACCCCTTTAAGTGAAACCTGCTGTCTAGTAGAGGCAGAGTGTTGCAGCACTTACATGATTACTCACTGTGACGTAGTGCAATAAGTCATTCTTTTTTGTCAATGCCCTGCCTATAGTTCACCGCTGTGCTGCTCATTTGCAATCAGTGCTGTAACACAAACACTAACATAATTCCTTAAGCATGTTCAATGGCCAACGATCCAGTTGTGCTGCTTCAGGGCAATATTGTAGAAGAAATAACTGATTTTTCTCCCCGCTGTTCATGTCATTGATCAACTGTTCAGTTAACACTGCGCATTCACCATGTTCACAATAAAACTACTACATTCTGCTATTTGTCACAAACTAAAAAGAACTTTTTCAAATTTAACAGCCTCCACATCAAAACGTATTTTGATCATTAAACTTCTCTGGCATGTTTGAACTCTATGGTGCATAATGATGGCTGGTCATGAGTTTGATATGACAAAACTACTCTTGTATTTATTTTCTCAAAGTAAAAGATTTTTCTGAGGTTAAGTTAACGACCTGCAAGCATGTGTCTATGTTGGAGACAATCATGGACCAGTTTAACAACTTAGATTAGTGTGATGTGGAAACGTAAAATCTGCCTCGCTTAAACGGTAAGAATGGACTTTCAATATAAAGTGGTAGATATTTTACATCAGGTAATCAAATGGGACATATTGTGCTCATTTTCAGCTCTATTTTTTCATTCTGGGACTTAATTAGAGCAGCTTTGCATGATTCATAGCTTTAAAAAGCCCTTGTCTATCTCATACTTCATGTTATACAGGCTTTCAGTTTAGCCTGAGATAAGCAATATTAGCCTCTGGGATCTCCAAGGCCTCCCTGGAAGCCCAGATTCTGCTGACTGACCAATTTTCAGAAGCCTGCTCAGGGGCAGCACCCAGTGTTTTGAAGCACCACCTTATCCTCGTACTGGTGTATAATTTGTAAACTTTTGAAGTGTCATAACTTGTCATTCTTGATTGGAAATGGCGATATGTTTGAGCCTGCATACAATCTGGAAAATGGCAGCGAACAGCTCACATGTGTACAGCGAGAAACACTCCAGGGCATCTCTGTTTGCTAAATATTACGCTTATTATTGGCCTCTTGCATGACAAAATAACAGAGTGAGTCTTTCAATCACAAGCCAGATTAAAAAATGAATTAAAAAATGTCCATTTGTGCCCCCAAATAATAGCTACACCTATGGAAATGTGCTAAAATGCAGACTGAAGTGAAACACAGCAAGTAAATGCTATGCTGTCACAAAATAACCTTATACTATGTCTATGCATTGTCAGTTACTTTTGACTCACATGGATTACTTTTACATACATTTATCTCATTTTTTTTGAAACATTGGCCATGTTTTAAATGAATATTTGACATTGTAATACAGCACAGAAAAAGGAAAAGCATACAATGTAAAGATTTCAAATTTATTAGATACAGACTTTTTGAATTTTTCAGTGAGAAAATAATGACGCATACATGTCATTTTAAGACTTTGTGGGTAACAAAATAGTGCTTACTTTTCTAGTGACACCATTTATTATTGGAAACAGAGTATTTTTGCAAAACATCAAACTGGCTTGAAGGGAAACATTTTTATAGGACCTAATTTTCATTTCGTCCCTGCTTGGGTGGCAGCTCAAACTTTTCTATGAATTCAAGGTGATTTCTTGAATTTCTGTGTACAGACAGAACAAACATGATTCAAATATTTTAAATCATTCTTTTTTTATGAAGTTCAACTGCTGCCTAAGTTGAATAAAAGAAACAATCTTTGATTTGGGTGTTCAAACTGTATTTTTTAATGGGCTACTCTTATACACTCATTTTCTTTATTCATATTTGGTTGAGCGCACTTTTTTTCTACATTCTTAATATCTCTGTATTTATCTGTGTCCGTATTATCCTCATCAGCCGCATTTCTCAGAAAGAAAGCTAGCTCACCTCTTTGTTGAGGTCCAGGTCATAGTCCAGCGGCTCCAGGTCGACCTCATGGGCGGGAGGGGTTGTAGTCATGGAGCGGAAGGTCAGCCATTCATCAGAGTGTGAGCGGGGTCTCTCTTTGTGCTCGGGAGGTCTTTCCTCCCCCTGGACACTCCTAACTCCCTGAGCCTCTTCCCCCTGAACGGCCCTCTCGAGCAACTGCAGGTCAAAGTCCTGCTCTCGCTTCCACTGGACAACGTACACAGGAAAAATATCAACCGTGAAAGAAATCACAAGGTGCCGCCATCAAGTTGTCTCAGCTAAAAGAAAAGGTGAAACTGACACTAGTTATCTGTACCCTGCCATGACTCCGAAGGCTGCAAAGAGTGTGTTTCAGTGCGTGTATTTGTGCAGGTGTGAAAAAGGAGAAAGAAAAAAAAAAAAACAGGACACATGCATAGATGAGCATGCATGCTTATATGAAAGTGAAAGCTCTCAAAACACAGCATGCTGCAGTTCTCTACAACAGAGGACAGCACAATGTCACAGATACAAACAGGAGACACCACCTCACTCAAACTGATGACAGTTCCACCAAAACACCAAACATCTTGTATGTTAAAATAATATAAACAAAAAAAAAACATGGCAATATGAGTACTTTAGAAAACAGTGTTTATTTTTTGCAAACATTCACATTTAAAACGGTAGGTTTCTTCTAACAATAATTAGCCGATAAAAAAAAAAAAACACTGAGCAAACACTGAAATCATTTAAGCTCTGATATGATATGGAATGAATGCCATACAAATTAGTTCAAAAACTTCCTCACATTTAGACTGAGGAGTGGGACCAGAGAAGCTCCCCAATCCAGAAACACTCAGTCTATCCTTGTGTTGATTTAAAAAAGAATTTAAAAAGAGAAAATGCTGTGATGATGTTGAGATGAGTGGGCTTAAACAGGTATTGCTCAGTGTATGTAAATGTTTTGGTCAGTAGAAATAATTAGGCACTTTCTCTCACACACAGCCACACATAAATGGACTGCTTGGAGACAGCAGCAGCACTTATAGAGGAACAGTAAGAGTTAATATCTAAAAGGAGAGACAGGACTCTGGTGAAAAGACCCCTTTATGCTATCTGACAGCACACAACATGTCTATGGAGTAGTATGGTAGTATAGCGTTAGAATGAAATCGGCAAAAAAATAAAACAAGATCAGTCACGAGCAGTAAGAACGGATGGATAAAGAAATGTTGTTAGAGTGAATAATGGGAAAGTCTGTGTCTGAGGTAATTAGTATGTTATGTGTTTGATAGGCAAGTTATAATATTTATAAAGGTTTTACACAAAAAAGGTCCCTATTTAATGTAAATTTGATTATTCCAACGTGATAATACAAACTTTTCAAAAATTAAGGAAGTATGGTGCACACTTTCTGTGCTACAGTTATTAAAGCAGAAACTGTTCAGACATTTTAACGCGCTACAGAAGGACAAGCACAGATGTAAATAACAAAAATAATGAAGGCTGCCTTCTATTTATCTGCCTGAGGGTCCCTGTATTCTGCATGTTGCTGTCATGCTGACGTTCTTGGTGCTAGAATAACACCGAGGCAACATTCATATTATTAGTCACTCCTGTGCTTTTACCACTATCGCAAGTCAAAATGTCGACAGTGAAAAAGACCTAATAAAGTCTGAAAACAACATGCATTAAAGAGCCACACAGTGAATCGCTATCCTGCACTACTTCAGTGGTTTAATATCAACTCTGTAGCGTCTGAAACAGAGAGGAGACTGACTACACCGAGTAAAGGCATGCATTACTACTGCAGATCGCACTCTCGGTTTGGTTGTCGTCATGCATGAGAGTGTGACATGTGACGCTGTTCTAGTAACATACTGATCCCAAGTCTGCCGAGAGCGGGCGCGAGGACGAGCTGCGCGACGATGAAGAGGCATGGCGGTCTCCGTGACTCAGAGTGCGTTTGCGCTGGCGGACGAGGGCCTTCTGGTGTCTCTTCATCCTCTCGAGCTGCTCGTCAGCGCTCATCTTCCCCCTCTGCTGCTGCTGCTGTGCCGAGTCCCCAGAGTACAGACGCTCCAAGGCACTTTTTGGTCTCTCCTGAGAGGAGTGGGAGGAACGAAAGTTGACAACGAGAGCAAAAGGTGCAGCAGAACACAAAGAAGTGAAATCCTAACAAGATGGTGAAAGCATAGTGAATGTCAGTAAGGAATGAAACACCTGACAATATGAGGCACACAGTTTAAGGTCATCTAGGGCCAGAAATGATTATTTTTCCTTTTTAATTTAGGTAAATTTAGTAGGTGGTTGTTTGGTTTACGCAATGATTATATTATTGTTTGTTGTATTATTGTTTCTTATCAATCTATGAAGTTATGACCTAAAAAAGTTAAATTATTAGAATTTAATGTTCCCATGTCTAAATAATTGGGATACATTTCTCTGACACAAGCAATCTTAAACTTTTATTTTTTTTCTCATAAATCTCCAAAAAGGACTTACAAAAACACATTTCATAATAAAAAAAAAAAGATCTAAATTTGAAAATAGTGCTGCAAACATGACTTAAAAAAGCATTTTTCTTAAAAAATTACACTTTTTTTTTTTTTTTTACAAATTACACGTAACATTAAGGTGCTACGTTTAATCGTTTTGATTTCACTCATTCTACTAAAAATATCTGGCTAACAGCTCGTCACCCACATTTTACAAACGCACTGTTCATTTTCTTAAAAATGATTGTATTCGTGTCTCTAGTGCAGAAATAAAATCAGGATCCTCTCACAGACTTCCCACCTGTGAACACTTCTAGCTGCGTATGATGGAGGACTTGAGAGAGCCAGAAGTATTGATGTGAGCCCCAGATATCAAAGAATTTAACTCTTGATTAATTCATTCATGAATTTCATTGATATCATCTGAAACTGAAGCGACACACTACTGTCTCTGTGTATCTGCTCTATCTATTGATTTGGGCATTCACTCGTTACAGTTCTTTTTATTTAATTCTGAGCCTCACCTTCATGCCGGCTGCTGAGGTTGATCTTCGGAGAGTCACATATGAGGAGATGCTTGAAGACTGATTTACTCTAAATGAGGAGGCAGCCATTCCTGAAGGGAAGCCAACATTTATTAACACGCTGTTCTCAACTTGGCAGGGTAGTAAAAAAATCTTCCTGCGTGGAATTTATGGAAAACACTTCACATTAAGTATAATTCAGTGAAATAAATCTGGCTCTATTATCCATGCACCTCTGCTAGGTAACGTCTGGTAACCTCCATCATGCCCAGATGCTACAATACTGATGTGGCTGGAGCCGTCTCCTGCTCCATGAGCTCTGGATCGCTCAGGAAAGGCCGAAGTTCCACCTGAGAGACACAGAAAGATTTAAATCGAAGGAAAGTCAGACAGTAAAGCAGGGTAATCACAAAATCACACACACTCTGCATGTACCTTACTGTCTCCATTTGTGTACTGGCCAATCTCTCGATCCCTTTTGCGTTCGTCTGACTGGCGTTTGAGGCCGCGTACGGAGGTGTGTCGGATGACTGTTGTCTCCCGGGGCAACGGAGGCACAGCAGGGGGATGCTCATCAGGACTGTAGAGCTGAGGTAGAGGAGGTCTGGGAGGCACATCTTCCTCACTCTGCACACAGAACAACTGTGAACAACTAATAAAGACTTATTAAGCATCTACCCCGCACAGCTCTGACTGTGATATCGCTAAAGGAACACAAAACCCACACAGGGAATATTGATGCTTCATGTTAAAGGTGCGCTGTGATCTGTAGCGGCAATAAGGAGCAGTTGTTTTCTTGCAGGAAGATGGAAAAAGTTTGGTGATAGCAGTGAATGTAAACATGTCTTTTCTCTGTTTATTCTTTGCTTTTTTCACTATTGTTACTTACGCAATTGTCATTTTGCACTACTGTGTATATATATTCTTTTCTAGATGTGTAAATATCTAGAGATATATCTTTTCTCTATAGTTATTTTATTATTCTCTCTTCCTTATTCTTAGTGACACCAATAGCCAAAACCAAATTCCTTGTATGTTGTGTACGTACTTGGTCATTAAAGCTGATTCTGCTGTACAAGAAACTCCACACAAAACCTCTGAGTTTTGTTCATTCTCTTCCAATCCAAACCAGTTCAGAGGTGCAAAACAATATTATAAAATTTTTTTTTAAATTACTGCAGTCCTAATAGCTGAATAGTTAAAGCACATAACGGCAATGTCCCTGGTTCAATTCCAGTTAGAGCTTTGAATTCACATCACATTCCTCTCTCCTGACTTGTTTTCCTATTCTGCCTTTATACTTTCTGCTATCCAACAAGAAGGTAAAGACACCAACAGCCTATCCGATAGGTGTAAAATGTAAAATAAAATTTCTGTTTTATATCGCTGTAAACTCAACATCTTTTTGAGTTGTGGACGATTTTACATCACTCTCAGAAACAGTAATGAGCATTTCTTACTATATTGAGACATTTTATTAACTTAGCAATTCATTCCTTCATTTGAAAAATAAACAAATTTATGACAAGGTAAACAGACGGTTGCAGCCTTTTATCTAGTGCGAAAGAATTGGGAAAACGTGTCAACCAATCACAGCTGCTCAAACATGCTGATGATGCTATATAAAAACCAGTGTCAAGCACACACATCAGCTGCAGTTTACTTCAGTGGCAGGGGTCACTCACCCATTTAAGCCCACTGATGATGGTTGCAGAGTGGTGTAATGGCTGCTGGCTGGGGCTGCAAGAAAGCGTGGGGGTGTGGCTGCTGGGGCTGAGGTGGGGGCTGTGCTGCTGCTGCTGCTGCTGCTGCTGCTGGGACAATCTCATCTCCATAGCAGACGGGCTCCCAGACACAGAAGGCACTGATGACACCGACACTGAAGGCACAAATTTCCTCTCTGGGGAATTCAATATGTGATCATGTAGCGTAAACACACACGCTTTTCCTACGGGAAATGTTCAAGGCATTAGTATCGAGGATATGACTAAGAGTGTTAATGATAAGATACAAAAGCATGGTGTATGCTGCAAAACCACACAGTTAGCAAAGACAGTTTTTGCGCTTTCCAGTTAGCACTCATCTCACCTGGGTTGGTAACAGAGGAGATAGTGACTTTGTAGTTGGCTTTACTGGTGCTGAGGCCTGCGATGACATCTTCAATCCTCCACAGCTCCTTTCTGATCTGGACTTTTTCTTGCTGCTCACAGCGAAAATACAAGAGCACACTTGTACATATAGACACATTTTCTAATGAAAAGTCTTCTTTTTTTGGCAAAGTCGAGATTTCAAGTTGCATTAGATGCATGATTCTTACCCACAAATAATTCTCGGCTTTGCCTGTGCATTTCGAAGCACTAGTCTCCATGACACTGAATGATTTGTGTGATAACTTATAGCCACACACCTGAGTAAGATCACTGCGGTTCATCTGTCCCTGCAGGGCAGACTTCAGCCAGTCCACATCTCTCTCCAGGCGACTGTACTCGTTCCATGCATTCTCCATCTCCTGAAGAACAAAATATAACACACATCCATGTTAAAATAAGTCAGGAGATAGCTTTCAGAGGCCCAGTCAGATAGAGATTTACAGTCACACTTTACACATATGCTCATGTGTGGTGAGTAGTGTAGGTGTGTTGAGTTACTTCAGTTTTATTATGTCCTCTCACTTGCAAATAATCAGAACCATGCAGTGCACATACTTACAGTGTCCATTGAGTGCACTTGAATGCAACCAGCACACTCGAAAACGTCTTAGAGCTGATGTTTGCTTTCATGTAATCTTGTGGTTTATCGCTAAAGCCTCTTTTGAAACTCGCCTCTTTCATTTTAGCTCTAAACCTTTTGAATATCAGTGGAGATTCTGATAAAAACGCGTCTGTAAGTGGCAGAGAAATCTACTCATGCGTGTCTTTGCAGCGTCAGGTTTGTCCCCTCGCACTCATCTTGATAGTCACAGTCAACCTGAAACATTGTGCCACAGTTGCGGAAACTATCAAAAGGGAACAACTAAAAATAGAAGCGAACATCTTGTTGGCGACCAGTAAAAACACAGTGAATAGTAGCACGTGTTCAGCTGAGGACACAGTCTGGGTAGTTTGATTCGGAGTACAGAACTGAATAAACTATATCGGGGGAGGGCACGCTGCGTATTAGAATCTTAACGAAGGAAAGTGCTGTTGCTTTTGTTGTGATTTTAGTGAATTTGTCCAACCCGGGTCTTACTGTGGAGACTTGGGATATTTCAGCTCTGATGTGGACCACATCTTCTTGTAGTAATTTCTGCTGATAGGCAATTTTCTCAGCGTGAGCCGGCTGATCTCTGTACTCCTCCATCTGCTGGTGGGAAACATCCAGCACAGACTCCAACTTGTCCTATATAGAAGCCGCGACACACGAAGCCTTCATGAACCACATGTCAACAAGCACTGACACACATATTTAAATACCGTACAAATAAAAATAGCAATTTTGTTTCCAGTGAGTGCAAAACAAAAACCTTGTCCTCCTTTAGAGTGCGTATGCTGGCCTCTAACTCCTGGAGAATCTTGTCTTGTTCACACAGTCGACTTAATTTCACCTACAGGAGAAACATATTGAGATAATAAGAAGGCAGGAAAGCAAAGGATAAGATCTACCTCTGCTTCTTATCACTCTCTGTTTACTTGTGATAACACCACGGACATAAAGCGACAGAAAAGCAGGAAGGAGGTAAAGCAGTGGCTGGGAGTAGTTAGATTTACAACACAGGTCAGCTGTTCATTCTTGTCTCCATTCAATGATACTCTACAGCCAGAAAGGACGAATTGATTGGAGTCTGTCAATGAGGCTCTTCTCTGTAAAAAGCCCCGAGGAATTCTTCTCATCAGCGCAGCGTGAAATATCAAAAGACTCTATACTGTCTAGTTCGGGGGCAAATCTAGTAATACCCATTATGAGTAATCATAATCAAAAATCCATATTTTCAGATTCACTTTTTGGAGAAAGCCGTGTTTACTGAGAGTGACAGATTTGTTTTCCCAGAAATGGGTTATGTGTTTATGAAAACAACATAAGACTGCCTCGTTCACAGTCTTTCTCACACAGTGTATTTTTTTTCTCAGATCTATTTATCATTCTGTTCAATTAATAATTAAGCTGTTTTTATTTTCGCTGCCATATATTGTTGTTTTTAATTGCATGAAATATTCATTGTTCAGACAAATTTACTGGCAATTTCTTATAAATTGTTAAAGTGGAACAATGCTAATGATGAAAAGCCAGGACATCCATCTTATTTACCTCTATTCAGCAGAAAACAAAGAATGAAAAAAGCCAGATCAGGCAAATCAAACTGAAAAATTTAACAGCTCAACATCTAAAACTCCCATTACATGTATTTTTCCCTTTAAATTGCAGGGAGGAAAATAAAAGCTGTGGTCGATACTCTCAGGCCCTCGCTGTACAGAGTGGATGGGTGTCCCCACAGTGTTGCAACGTACATACGATCCCTTCCCTCTGCAGCCTATGTTTACCACAACTTAAGAACACACACATACAGAGAAACCACACTAAACCACACAGTAAAGTCAGACTAAAGTCAGCTGCTTCTCTGTAGTGGATTGTCAGAAGTCGGAAATGGAGATCATAAAGAAAAGACAGCGACGGATAAACAGGGTGCTTATTTGGCTGATTCTTTAAATCCTGAGAACGGTTCACTTACATCGGCATCACTTTCTGCTATTTTCACAGGCCTTGATGGTCTTTCTTTTTTTAAACTCTCACGTCCAGTAACCTGAAATTCACCATAGTCACAAATATAATAAAGTGTTTAATAACAGCAGCAATCAAATGACACATCTGAACACCTTTAGTTTAATGCTTCCAGTTAAAAAGAAAACGGCAACTACTCGAATTTTCAGCATCCACTGAGACTGCTAGACAAGGCAAGCCGAACGAAATTATGAAGAAGGGGGGAAAAGGAAAAACGTGAGCTGCCGGAACAAAACTTTGTGCTGAAGCTGAGCAAAAACATTTATGCAGATAGAGAGGTTCTGCATCTTTGTGTCTGGGGAAACCCTAAAACCCCAAAGCTGCTCTTTCCCGGCTGCTTATTACTGTAATTTAAACAACCAGGTCCTTTATATAAACGAGTGAGGAACGCTTTTCCTTGAACGCCTCATTTCATCTTTCACAAACATATCGATTTGGACTGGAAAGATTTAAAGTGGATGCAGCCTTATAGAAGAAAATAATTTACTTATTTGTACAACAAGACTGCAGCGTATCACCTGGGTATTTGTTGTACTGTAAGTTATCGAGGCCTCTAATTTCATGAGGGCGTGGAAAGGTAGTATGTGCAGTCCAGATTATTTCTAGACTATCCCTCAGTATCACATTGTGAAATAAAAGAATAGATTAAAGTCTCAGCTTTAATTTAGATGGGTTTACATCAATATAAAAATAACTTTGCATGAGATATAGTGTCAATAATAATTTCTGCAGATACACATACAGTGAATCTACTATATCTATTAATCTGTTAAATATGCCTGAAAACTTTTGAGCCACCTTTGAATGCAGTTCTGTCAGAATGATATTAGACTGACTCAGCCGGCTGAAGATTTTCCAATTCTTTGTTGTTTGGCCTCAAACTGAAGATCAATGTCCCCCTCAATGACGGAATGTCGTCCAGTGAGTTTTGATTTGTATGCATTTGGCTGAATCTGAGCACTTCTGTATAGATCTGCATTTATTCTGCTGCTTCAACAAATACCAGCTGTCAGCTCCAATATCAGCAATACAGACCTAAACAGCAGCACCAACAACACATGAGGTGTTTTGGCTCCTTTCTTTTCCACACACGTCTCTTTTTATCATTACAGTGAAAGTAGAACTTTGCTACCAGTTCCTTTCTGACATTTTTCCCCCTCCAAACTGCTGTGTGGCATTTCTGTTTCTGACTAGGGGTGAATCATCTGATGATTATTATAACCACAACTGGTTGTAAATTAGGAAACATGTAGGTCTGCGCACTGGAGGACATCCTTGACTGGCAGTGCAGTCAGAAAGCACATTTTCAACTACAAGACTTGGATTACCATTGTCTGTTTTTCTGCTATGTCTGATAGCTCTCCGATCGACATTTTCTTGAGCCATTATGATCATTATTATCGTCTTCACTGTGACCTCTTTATTCCTCAGACAATTGTACATCAATCTAAATGGCAACACTGCTCTCAGTAAACTCTGAGCCCAAGAAACATTTAGTGGTCAAGCATCCAATTACTTGTGAATCTTCAATGTAGCACTTAGCACCATGTGTTGTGGGTTATATCTCACACGCGATTCTTTCAATTCTGTCATAAATCACCTCAAATCATTCAAATAAAAGCTAAGAATTACAGCATCCATTATTTTATTTCAAGCTGAATGTTCTGAGAAACAGAACCTGAATAAAATGAAGTGAAACTGTTTAAAATCCAAGGAAAGAGACTGAAAAGGTGAGAATAATTAAAAGTCATAGGTACTGCTGACATCATGAATTTCATTCTAATTTAAAAGATTTGAACATTTTGGTAATAAAGACGGACTATACAACCATTCTAGCACCTCTGTAAGCCAATACTAGTTCATACTACACAAAGTACAATAAAGCTTTATGGTATATGCTAACAGCAGCATACTAATAAATTAACATTTTGTCACAGTGACACTTACATGTACAGTCGTGATGATTATAGTTTATTGTGAGGCTGCACATATACTAGTGGTTGGTGAGTTTTGCCCCAGAGTTTTTCTATTAGCATGACTGAAAATGAGAAAATGTCTCTCCAGCGCTGCTAAACTAGAATTTAGTTTCTTCTAATGTAACCGCTTCAACTTCTATGTGCAGTTACAATTGGTTTGTTCAAGAAATCTGTTACTGATTACATTTTAGGCACTATATCTGAACAACCAAACAACAAAAACATTTAAAAGTTGAGGACTTGTTGACTTATTTAATCTTTTCTAAACTCATATATTCCCGTTTTTAGACCTCTTGTTTGCAGTGAGATTAATATACATTCTAGTTTCTTTTTTCCTCTAATATGTGTCTTTTTTGTAAAATACTGTTACAAGGACTTATTTCACTGTCATCAGTCCAGCTGTAGTAGTATCAGAATTTTATTGTTAGCATTTAACACTTTATTGAGCATTTTGTATCTTAGTATATTTTGCTATTATTTATTACTCTGCCAAGGAGGCGGAGCCTTGGCTGAGTGACATGATGATCAATGTTGGTTTGTCTGTCTGTCTGTCTGTCTGTCTGTCTGTTAGTATCATTACTCAAAAACAGATTAACGGATTTGGATGAAAATTTCAAGGAAGGTCAAAAATGTCCCAAGGACCAATTGATTAGATTTTGGCGGTGATGCGGACTAATTTGGACTTAATGATACAACGATTGAGGAGCCTTGGTGGAGTACTGCACTCTCTGAGCATTTTTCTAGTCTGTATTATGGTGGTGGGCACTTTACTTTTTATGCTGTAACAACAAAATTTTCTCTTGGGGGTCAATAAAGTTATTCTATTCTGTCAGTATCAGTAAAATAGCCTATGAATCCCATTCGGAGATCTTTGAGTTTGTGGGGCAGAGATTTGTCACCCATTTGTCTGTCACAGTAATACATGAAGTTGTAAAGTGTGGGTGGGTTAGTCGTAACACTCCCACATCAGGATCACCACACCCAGCACAGCAGTACAGCAGTACAGCAGTGCAAGCAGGACAGTCAATTAAAGGGGCACTCCACTTGTTGTTCATGTCAAAGTCAAATAGAACTACTCATGTCGGGTACTACACAGCCTGTGAGAACAGTTTTATTATATACTCTGTGGTTTGCTCTAGTCTGGGAAAATTATTCAAGTGGTCACCAGGAAATCTTTTAGTGGGTTTGAAAACTGCAAGTTTTTACAAGAAAGTATTTGTTTACATTTTGACAGTTTTTTTTTCTGTCGTTCACATGCTTGACATCTTAGTGTAAGTGCACTAGTGTCGGTAGTTCTCTTTCTTGACCGTGGTGAACACACATCACCACACATTACCATCCATTTCCACCACAATGAAACTAGAGGCCCACTGTCATAATCACATTATCAGAGTGTTCGTTAAAGAGCACCATTGGGTCTTCTCTTACGCTCTAACAAGCAAAACCAAAGCAAATGGAAGACTTTAAACAAGACATTCAACATGATCCAAAATGCTCAGTAGCATGCAAAAGAGCTCTGTGCCATTACAGCTTCTTTCCATTCATCTCTCAGTCTCATAACAGTGTTGGAGTGTCACGCAGTGGATGAACGGATGAAGGGATTCATGTGCAAAATCCTGCATATTTTCCAGGGATGCATCACATTCCATTTGAAAAGCAGTCGAATGGTCTGTTTCACTTTGTATGCACACCATCCTTACATTCCAACAATACCCAAAACTTGAAGTGGGGTTTTCAAACACATTGTGTACTGAAACGATCATCGGGTCAATACTTTCGATCTGTTTTGAAACAGGAAATGGAGAGGCGTTACTGGGCTATACTGTCCATCACTGGAAGACTTCCCTCCATTCCAAACACAACCCAGATTTTTTATTTTTATTTTTTTACTAATGCAATGTGGTGTTAAACATACAAATCAATTAAGATCAAATGCTTTGCACAAGTGAGAATGGAAGCTATGCCATAAGCTAGCTAAATGAGTCAGTTAAATACAGGAGGAATTGGAACCCACATTACTCAGATGTTTTAGTAATTCATCCTTGTGTTCCAAAAAAAATGTATTCTGTAAAACTACTTCTAGTGCTATCAACCAGTGGAAAGCATCTTGACGAACTGAACATCAGGACTTTTTCTAAAGTATGAAGCCAAACATTGCTATCACTAAAAGCCAGTCACATTGGAGTGTTTGCAAGATTCATCAGATTGTTTTATGCAATGATAGCTTCTTATCCTCAGATGGATAATTTACATAACAAGAAGACAGTAAAAAGACATGTTAATTCCATCATAAGGAGACAGTTGAAAGCTCAGCGCAGAACAGAAGAAAGACAGGAAAAGGGGGAAACAGGGAGGCAGATGTTGGAGGCAGCAGCAGGAGAACAAGATTGCAGTCCAGAGAGGAGGAGATGGAGAAGAAGATGAAAGCGATAAAGTGGCATTTACTTTGTTGGGGCCCACCTTCAGATCTAGATACTCCAGGTCCTTCTTCAGTTGTATGTAAGTATCATCAGCCTTTAAATGAGCAGTGGAGAGATAAATCATTTGAAATGAAACTGCAAAGGATAATGGGTGACCAGATGACTCCTAAGGCCTTTATTTGATGTTCAGGCTTTGCTAACTGAACTTTAATTAACTTGCTCTCAATTACAGTGTGCTTCTACCTCTGTATTTTTATCTACAGCGAGAAAAGCCAAACTCTAATTAAGTAATCGTGTAATTTTTGAACTGGTTTAACGTCTCCTGTTTGACCTCATGCACAACTGAGCAACACAGGTCTTACGCATGACATGTGGTCAAACGGAGTGTTTACGTTTCTTCACAAGCATGGAGAATGGCCAGAGAATGGTTGGATGTTAGAAACTGGGTGGAGTTGTCATTACTGAGCACCATTGCAGCTTGACTGTGGTCTGCTAGTCTTACAGCAATGCACTTTGTTCACAGGCTCATAGGGAAGACTGCGGCCCGATGGCTGCCTCAGAATGATAACGCCAAGAACAAAAGATTTATCAGAGCACACGGAAATGTAGATACAAATGTGTTATACTATACATCTATTAAACAAACAAAGGACAGTTTAAAATACAGGCACAGTCAACAAGCAACATGCTTCAGATGTGGCAGATTCCTTTTTACAAGTAGAATCACACAAGATTCGTATTACATTGTCAGGTTTTGACAAATTCAATGAGTGACACTCGCTATAAAGACACTAATGTACAGCTAAAGGTACGATACAATCCATGCCAGAAATGGTTGAATAAACAAGACAACCAAGCAGTACAGACAGACCGCACAGTCTGTCAGAATGACAAGGAAGTAATGTATGGGTTTGGCTGGGGGGAGGGGGACCAAAATGCACTGGCAGGGGGATGCAGTGTGCTGCGTTAGGGAAGTATGAGGGTCCCTGACCTGCATGCTGGGGCCAAGGAGGCCGTTGTGCTGGTGGTTCTGCAGGTGAGCGAACGCACTGCTGGGGCTATGCACACCAGCCATCTTGGCCTGGTGCCTCCGTAGCTGAATGAGGAGCAGAGTCAGCTCCTCTGGCTGTAGCCAAGCCCGGGGTTTGGGGGCCAGAGGCCAGTGAAAGCACAGAGGGATGAGAGAAAATATTTGATAATCATCTGGGCAGTACAGTGGCTGAGCTATAGCAGCTGACAGAGCCAAGTGTTAGAGAGGCGCTTCCATTAATGTCCCGATAATAACTTAAAATGTAAAAGCTAGAGCTGCACTATGGAGACGGTTATGGGAGGATGACTTATTGCGCTATAAAGGGCTGGCTGAAGAGAAGGGTTATCACAGCTGATAACACTTATCAAACACATATCATATGGTATCAAATTAAACCAGCTTCACAGAATCAGTCAGCTCTAGATTCTACATATTGATTGTGTCACTGAGTCAAATTTTGGACTGAGGTTTTCCTGTTCTTACCTGGATTCGCCTTCAAAGGCCATTGGAACACAGTGTTAATACCATAGAGCAGGCATCTTCACTAATGAACCCAAGTTCTGTCGTTAATGAAACAGAGGATCGTACCGTTTTGCCATGCAAGCTGGGAGCACTGACGGTGTGTGTGATGTAGCCCATGGATGGCACGGATCGTCTCTCTATTTGGGAGGTCTGTGGAGAAAACGCAATTCATCAGCTTGTTATTACAGATCTTATAGAATCAAATCAAACAGAATGTCTAATTCACGAAGTAATCTTCAATAGTGTGTTGGAAGTGAGAGCTGGATCTCTCTATCACACTGAATCAAAGTTAAACCATTGCCTCCAAGTCTGCAAACAAATTTGACTACACAGCACATTTATTTTTTTTCATCTATCCCTTTCTCCCTTTCATCACTCCTACTCTTCTTCGAAACAAGGTGTGCCCTGAGTTTACAGATGCTACGGGGCTCGGAGAATCTGACGTTTTTGCTTAACACACAGAATTAGCGAAAACCAGGCCCACTACAGAACCTTAAAAGGACACAAACAACAAGAGATTTAATTAACTACACATAAATTATACCAAACCTGTTTTCTTAAAATAACATTTGTTTGCTACCAGCAAGAGAAGCACTGTAAGCCATTCCCTTTGAGATTCCCATGCCACAATTTTTTTGCTGTATAATAGGTTTTTTATTTAAATGCAAGATCAGAAGAAAGAGACCGCTGCTGATGTTTGAGATACAGTAGAGATGTTTATAGGGTGCTGAGGAGCCCTGGGCAAACTGGATTAGCTGCTAATAAAACATACTTCTTAATGCTATTCCACAGAGACACATGGATCGCTATTACTTAAGCGTGCTCCAGCCAGAGAGCACCAGCAGCCTCAAAGATGCTGGGTGCACCAAAACTAAGTTCAGTGCCAACTAAATTTAGTTCCCATAAACATCGCTTCCTCGTACAGTCACTGTGGCCACCTTTGTTAAAAATGCATCTTCCTCTGAAGGCTTTTCCATAATTGTGCGTCACTGTATATTATAGCTGTAATTAGTGTCTTGACACTTGGCTGAATGATGGAGGAAACAGAGCATCTGCAACACTTTGTTTACTTGTGTAAGGCCAACGGGTCGGGTTGTGAGGCTTGTGTGTGTTGGCAAATGCGGTGATGGTTTGGAGGGAGATCGTTTCACATGTGGAGGGTGTGGTGGGGCGACAGCGCAGGGTGTGGATGACAGGACGTCCCCTCGCTCCGTCTCCTGTGGCGGTGGCGGTGCTGTCTGAGTGCTACGACGGTTTCAGGGAACGGCGCAGCAGCGAGTTTTTCCACTCACACACGCTCACACCACCTGTGGGGTGCGCTTGGGCGTGGACTGTGTGAATCTGCGAATGATTCACATGAGCATCAAAGTGTGTGCACTGAAAAGCTGGAGCCTTCTCATGCTCCTCCTGCTCCTCTTCCCATGGTGTCCTTGTGAGCTCACAACAGCCCACAAGTTGACATCAATGGATACCTCACGGTCACTTTCCACAGCTACCGTGAGAATGAGACCTTTGTTGTTTTTCTCACAAGTGAGTCATCAACTTCTACTACTTTCACAACCAATGACAGACTGCTGGTGTTTACTGTGTGATAGTGCTACAGTGTTTAAGCCCCGTTGACTCTATTGGCACATAAATTCATGAAGGGTGGGACTTCCATCTATCCGTCCAACATCATGGACAGGTCTGAAACCAGTCGTACTGTGGGTGTGATACCACACTGGGAACAAACCTTACAAATTATCACCCCTATTTTTCACTTTAATGACAATGTTCCCAACATCCAACACACACAGAAGAGATTAGCTATTTTAGTGAGAATTGCAGCAAATAATTATTTACATGATCTGAATCTTTCTTGATTTATCATTTAATCATTTCACCTACATACAGCCAGAATTCAGTCAAAAAAAAAAAACAGGACTTTTGCAGTTTTTTTAGAAGCAAAAACTCAAAGAAACTCAGTTTCTCAACAAAGAAAATGATGGTAGTAATGATTAATTAATTGCCTGAATAATTGCTGATGCATTTTCTGCTGATTTACAGATATATATAGTTAATCTTGAGCAACACTATTGATTTGGCAAACGGCCACAAGTAAATAAAATAAAATATGATAAAAACTCAGCTGACTGCATTTTCGTTCTCAAGTAGTTTAAGAGTTTTTAGACTGCTTAAAAGAAGAAATTACATTGACCATGTTCATCACAATAAATGACACGTGATAATTAAATTAAATTAAAGTTTCCTGCCGGCATTGTCGTTTATTTTTATTTTAAAAATGGCTTAAGATGAAGTAAATCAATATACCAAGATTTGCAATTTTTGTTTTATGATATGACTTTGAATTCATTTACATCTGAAGGCCCTATACAACATTAATGGATTAATATAAAATTAATTAATGTTTTTCATTAAATGCAAAATTTCTGTGACTGTATGACATTTTACTGAACATTTGAACATTTTGAATTTGAGTATTTAGAACTACATTTAATACTGCTTGACTGGGGAAGAAGTAAATACTGTTTTATATTTTATATTACAATGATAAGGTAAACAGTCTGGAGATGAACAAAGACAGCAGCTCCTAAGAATGCTGCCTACTGATACTAAAACTACCAGAGATGAGTCTCCTCCTTAAGTCCTACCTGAGAAAGATGGGCACAGATGTGGCCAGGGGAGCTCGACCTTGTGCTGTCCCCCGGTGCCACCTCATCCAGGGGCCGGACTGTGCGTCTGTCTGAGGGTGTGTGTGGCCTGCGTGGGGAGAGGGGTTTGAAGGAGGAGGGGACTGATGGTGGGACTTCACATGGTGATGGAGGGACAGAAATTGAGCGTGGCATTTCCACGGTAACTCTGAAAGACGAGGAGTCCGTGAAGTTGGGGCCGGTGTAGACGGGAGCGGTGGGGCTGCCGTGACGGAACTGCTGCCGCTGCTGCCACTCGTACAGCTGCCACACCATCCCCTCCTTGGTGGCCATTCGCTCGTCGGTGGACATGCGGAAGTGGCTGAGTCGGTCGTGGGCGTACTTATAGTCACTGGGCAGGTTGCATGTCGCTGGAGGAGAGCTGCTGCCAGACGGGAGACGAGGAGACTTTGGCAATGATTGATAGGTGACATCTGCTGTGCTGGATTTGGGTTTTAGAGGAGGAGTCCGCCGAGGAAGGTTGTACTCAGCAGAGGGAGCACTAGGACAGAAAAGCACATAGAAACTTTTAATTTTATATAAAGAATGTCATATTATCATAAATGTGGTACAGAGGAGGGCTCTTTTTTGCATTGCACCTGGTCATGTGCGAAGCTTAGTACGTTTTGGCATGATTTTAGTGACATCATGACAAAACTTGCAGGATTTGCCTTCACCATTGGATCCACAAATGTGCCTACTGGGGAACTATACAGCCATTAAAGCACATTTTAAGTGCTCCCAGAAGAGATTTTTTGAAATAGCTTTGTGCACTGCCTGGAAGTGTATAGCAGACATGGAAGTCTGACTCCCATCTCCCCATAGATGGTTAACGGAAATGAACAGCTGCATCCCACTCAAAAAGATTACATACACTCTGAGAAACGAATACAGCACCTTTCTGACGATTTGGCAGCCTTACTTGTCCTACATTGATACTTTGACAACACCTTTATCAGACTTATAAAAATGATACCAAATTGATACACCACAAGTCGCTTGTAGAAACCAGGATTATTTACACTGCCTCTTATTTTAGGTTCTTTTTATTTTATTGATTTATTTTTCATTTCATTAACTATTAGCTACTCGTTTTGAGTTAGGTGCTCTTTTAGTTTGTATGTGTATGGGGGGTGGGGGGTATTTTGTAATCTGTATTTTGTGTATGTTTTGTTAAATTGGAAAATTTTGAAACATAAAATATTCCAAAAAAACAGAATGACATATTATCCATCCACTATAAAACATCATTCTCCACATTAAAGCAAAAATTTTTTTTAATTAACAATTCCAATATGTAATTCTTCATATTAGCCACTAGAGGGAGGCATTTACTAAATTTTTTTTCTAAATCATTCATGCTGCTGCCACAGAGTAATGCTGGTTGATTGAACCTAACCCTGTAAAGTCAAACTGACCTCTTTGACGGTTCCCCTTTTTGAACTTTGACCCAGTGCTCAACCTGAGCCAGCGTGTTCTTCCTCTGCATGTGCACATGTTTCTCCGTGTCCGTCCGTGAAACAAAACTCCTTTGATAGACAAGATTTCCATTTTGTTCTGGCGGCAGAGCCACTTGGATTACAGTCTGCTGTCCGTTCTTGTGAGCGGCACCATTGACGGAGTCTGGAGACAGTCTCTCTAATCTTTCCTGTGGGGCAGACTGGCTGGGCTTCCCCTGGAGCTCTAATCCATACCTCACCTCTTCTCCGTGAGCCAGTCTGATACCGTTATCCTGAGGTTCATCCCTGTCCGTCCTATGAATGCTTTCTGACCGTGATGAGTTCTGGTTGATGTGGACATGGTTGGTTTGTGGGACTGCCTGTTGTGCACCCTTCTCTACATCTCTGTGAAAAGACAAATATATTAAAAGCTGGACATGCCTGCAAGAATTAAGTAAATGGCTTAATACAGCCAATCCTAAAACACAGAAATAACCCACTGAAGTAAAGCAGTTAATCTTACAAGTATTACACACTTGCACAGCAATTTAACCATAATCTCATTCCACCTTTTCACCAAATGCTATGATGAAGTGCAGCACTATTCTTGAAACAAGGCGATTAAAGAGCAGTAAGCTGTGGATAGAGAACACAATGAACATTCCAATTAACCTTAAGTGAAGCTAAAGGTAATTTCCCAAACCATTTGTGAAAGCACCCTATACATACGGTCAGATTCATTACCGAGTTTGTGTGAGAACAAATCCAGACCAGAGGGAGTTATTCATTAAATTTCCATCTGTACCTTTTTTGTATCTTTCAGCAGAGAGGAAATAAGGAGAGAAGAGCTCTTGCTGGAGAATTCATGCAGAGCAAATCCACTAGGACCCGAAATGACAGTCACTTTATCATCATAAAATAGGTTGGGCTAAAGTACTTCTCTTCCTCATATGTTTAAATGATGTGACTTCCAATTCATAGTTTCATATTGAAATTCATTTATCCACATGGCACCTACAGGAGTTAAATTTGCATTTTTTTTTGTTTGTTTCACAAACTTTATAGAATTAACTCTGTGTCGTCCTGCGGGTCAAAATTGACCCGTTTTATTTTTGAAAATATGGGGAAAAAAATATTTTCAGTGAAACTTCTGATGTCCAATTTTCAACATTTTTGGGAAATCTTTGAACATTTTTTGGTGGGGAAAAAAAGAAATACTTCTGAAGAACATTCACAGGTTGATTTTTTTTGAATGTTCGAAAAGAAAACATTAGAAGTTTTACTAATTATGTATGCAATCACTTTCGATATTTTTAGGATTTTTTTTTTTTTGGAAGATTTTTACTCATTTTTTAAAAATATTTACAAGAATTTGCTTGCCAAGTTAATTTTTTATTTTTTTTTAAAAAACCTTTAAGGGAAACTTTTGAGGAATTGTTGAAATTCTCTTCCTGAAGGTTTTGCAAATTTTCAGAAATTTAGGGAACTATTTGGCAGAATTTTTGGATTTTTTTCAGACGAGGAAACAATACTTTTTGGTGCCCGTAAATGAAGACAACAGGAGAAAAATGATATCAGACAGGCTCATTTTAGCTGATTGCAGTTAAGTGATCTCCTAACACTACCTTGTCATGTACCACTTATTAAAAAACATTCTTCTCATTATATTACCTTTATTAGTGCAAAGTATTTAACATAATTCATGTTTGAATTAAAGGAAAAATACAATGACCATTGTAGGACATGAATGCTTTCCAAAAAAAAAAAAATCAGGAGTACTGACTGACAATGGTCACTGGGTGGCATTAGTGCATAGATCACGTATAGCATGTAGTGCATCCAGGAAATCTAAGATGTTTAAATGCACTAAATAATGCATTTAGCACAGATGCAGTATAGACGGAGCTTCACAGAATATTGCAGACTATTTCTGCCACACATTATCAATATTTTTAAGAACTTCTATGCAGACAAGTCTGCTTTTACTTTGTATAGTCTCAATTGGCAATTGTATGCAATAAACTACACTTAAAATAAAGCAAACCAAGATGCAAGAGACACACATCTGCATGAAAAACTGCAGACAGGGCTGGACCTACTCATGCTGTTAAAAGACAGCCCATTAAGGCAAGAAAAATGTTCCATTTTTCCTTAATGAGACATTATAGATAGTAAAGCAACTGCCGATTCAGCAT
The DNA here is from genome assembly GCF_021347895.1 of Acanthochromis polyacanthus. NCBI lineage: Eukaryota > Metazoa > Chordata > Actinopteri > Pomacentridae > Acanthochromis > Acanthochromis polyacanthus. Next base: position 10,100,802 of record NC_067114.1, on the reverse strand, counting down.
TACACTCCAGCACTGCAGCTGATACCTGAAGACATAATGCACGGCAAAACAGATGATGAGACATTTATATTTGATGGTGATTTTGACTGGGACACCCAGGTTCCCTTTATGATGGAACCCCATACACATCCAGTTCCCAGAGGCTCCTGTGCTTTCATGGAACGTAGTGGTAGTAGCAGTGGCAGAGACCCAACCAATTGGAGAAGTGGATCTTACACTATAGAGCGAGACCAACCTCTTTATAGTGTGACTCTGCTGCATCAGCGCAGCCTGGTTCATGGCCCGGATCCAGCCATTCATGTCCTCCTGCGTGTCCGCACTGAAGAAATATGTCCGCATCCCGCAGTGTTCTGCCTGTGAGCCAATCACAGAGTTCTTATTGTAAATGTAGGAGCGCATTCCTGTATGGCTTGCCTATGAAAGAGAGGGAGATGGAGAGGCAGAGGGAGAATATGAGAGCTTCTCACTGAAGGTGATTTGACAAGTGAAAAACTTTGCTTTTTTGATCACTGACAGCTGTCAACTCAGTGAAGTCTACGGCAACATTTCACTGGGAAAAAAAAAGAGCAACAGGGAGGGAACAAAGTGCTGTAGCAGAAACAATGTGATCATTTTGTTGTTTCTGGCAGGGAGAAAAGAAAAACATTACAAAAGTTAGATTTTTCCCACTGCTTCTAAAAAAGGCAATTGCAATCCCTTTAGCGCTCAGAAATTAGATGGCAACTGCAGCAAACCACCACACAGTAGCAAAGAAAATGCAATTATGGGCTCCTTTCACCACTTTAGTGCAGACACACATAACCACACATCATAACTTACCTTCTCAAACGTCTGTGCGGGGCTGTAAATCTTTTCTAATAGCTCGAGTGTACCCAGTTCTGATGCAGAATTCCAACAGTAAATATGCCTTCAGCAGCTTTTTGCTAATTTTTAAAGCTGTTGACTACTTTATCTCCTATTGTTTCCACCCAAATATAACATCACTTGTCCTTCACTTACTTTTGTCCTCCTACATACATGTTCATTTTAAATCTGCAAAATATGTTCTAGCGATCTCTTCAGTAGGCAGTAAAACAGTGCAAAAGTTTAATATTAGAGAAGCCAAACACTGCAAAGCACACTGCATATGTCCTGCTTCAAAACAGACATAGGAAATTATGTTAGAGGGGAATATTGTGCATTTTATGGGAAGACAAAGTAAAATTAATGCATGTACAGCAGAGGCCAAAATGTTGATTGTAATGTACATCCAGTGAAATGCAATGCAATCATAAAAGAGTGTAAATAATGACTGAGATGCTGCCATCCATCCTCTCAGATGATGATGATGATGATGAGAAGCTTGACAAGACAACTACCAGAGTCACTGCAATGAATGTGATCCACTGACAAAATGACAAACTGACCCTGTTTATAAAACTAGAAATCCCAAGTTCTTCTTTTGTACCCTGTAGTCCACCGAATTGACTTTGCAATGAATGACTGAGGTTTTTTGTATTGTCACATTGGCTAAGCAATGTACTGTAGTTACTGTAGCTTTGTTGCAGACGTCTAACACTGTCCAAGAATTGGGGCGGCTCTATATAAAGACTTATGAGTTCTGCACTGAATTTGCAGTTTTCTGTGTCCAGTTGGCTCACACACAGTGCCAAAACTATAACAAATGAGTTACTGTCCAAATGCATATAGACCATATACAAAACAAAAGCAGCATTTTTTTTTATATCTCAAATCCTCTATCAAAACTACTAGCATTCATATGTGCTCTGGCATTGTCCATAATGGTCATGATTGTTCACGGTAAGGCTTTAATGCACATTTATAAATGTGCATTCAGCAGCTATTGGCAAGATATGAAACAGAATGAGGTGAGGCTGGTGCTCCACTGATGAGGCTGAAGTCAAATTAAATACCTATTCATGCAAGACAGGAAGCCTGTGTGATTCAGGACGGCCGCCCGCAGAGAACAGTACTCACTCCGCCCGCGCAAACACACCGGGTCACAATGGGAGGCAATTGACCAACAGGGAATGAGAGAAACACAGTGAGATGAGCAAAAGTAAGAGAACAGAAAAAAGAACAGGAAGTTACTGCTGATCAGTGCTGATTCAAAACGAAAGAACAGAAATGGCTCCAGCTGCGGTCTTTTGGCACAGAAAACAAGAATGAGTAGAAGTGCTTTAACAGTTTAGACACATCCTCGTGGAATTACTGCGTGAAAGTACTACAATGACTCATTCAACCTGTTTTCTCATCTTCATTCAACTGCAAATCAAACAGTTTAAAAAACATTTATTTCTCACTATCTCTACTGTATTATTTTAAGTTTATCAGGCAAGGACAGTCTGTAATTCACTGTACATGTCAGCTCCTCTAACAGTCTGGAACATCCCTTTGTTAAACAGCACCATCCACTGAGCTGTTGTCATGCTTACTTAGCAGTAACTAAAATCTTCCAAAGCACCTCAGGTACACGTGCTCTTTAATGCATGATGAGTCAGTGAGAGCTGGGGAGGGGATTCCTTAAATACAGGGTGGTACAGCAGAGCACATCTTTCCTGACAAGCAGAGGGAGGAGACAGCGAATAGCCGGAATGTATAATTAATATTCCAAGCAGCCCAATTATCATACAAATTCCATTGTATGAATTATGGTCATTAAAAGGCAGGAGATGCCCACACATTCGTATTCACACTGACATGCACTCACACTCATTTACACACCGAATCCAAGAACAAAATCCCAAGTACAAAGGAGCTGAAAGGATTGCAACAGAATGCCCTGAAGCTGCAGTGGTGCATCAAACGTTCAGGCACTATTGTTCTTTACAACAGGCTCTGTGTTTCCACAAAGGAGGAGTTGGATAATGTGAACACACGAGGGACATAAATCCCTTTGCTGTCCTCTGGCAGAATACAAAAAAGTGGGAGAAAAAAATAGACTTAACTGCATGCAAGGAAAAGCTCTGGCACAAACAGTAAAAATCATATAGTTACCAAATGCAGGGTGGATGCTGTAAGTATTGTGCCATTCAAATGTCAGTGACAAACAAAGAACACATCCTATGGAAGACTGCACTGCTGCAGCCACAGTTACAGGTTTTGCTCTGCTTCCCCACATAATACGTAGGTGAATGAAATCAAACCGTGCATAATGTGAGTCTGCTATGCTAATCTGATCTGATCATCTGCTTTAGGCAGCGTGACCAGAGTATATAAATAGCGACACTGTAGCCATCGACTGTCACACCCGTTATGGGATTTGTGTTTAAAAAAAGGTCAGGCAGGAGGAGGTCAGAAGTTTCACCAGATTTTGCACAACTGGATTTCAGACAGATGTTGTCACAGAATTTAAAGCTGACATGCATGAAAAAAAATTCTTGTGAAAAATCATGAACATAAATTCAAATTATGCCATGCTAAGTAATTCTTGAACAATATTATTCTTCCTATTTCATGTTGAAAATGAACTGTCTATCCATGAAACCTTTTTTTTTTTTATAATTTAAGGAAATAATAATAATATAAAAAGCCATTAAAGTTACAATAAATAATCCTCAAGATGAGTTTTGCAAAATACACATGTATGGTAAATGACAGCTTCTAATAGATCTGGCTCAAAGTCACTTCAGTCTAACCTTGAAACCATATTTCAAGGTAACGCTGAAAAAAGTTCCAACATATTTTGCACAACTGGACTTAAGACAGATGTCATAGAATTCAGCAGATGAGATACATCCACAATTTGCCTTGTGCAAAAACATGAACATAAATTGGAATTAAGCCAAGTTACAGTTTAAAATTTTTCAGGTAACAGCACTGTGTAATTCCTGAAACAACATTTTTCTCCCTACTTTATGCTGAAAAATAAGTGCCTTTCCATGAAGATCTAATGTTTAGATCTGTCTCACCCTCACTTCAGTGTTACCTTGAAAGCATATTTTAAGCAACATTGAAGCAAAGTTCCAGCACAACTGGACTTCAGCTTCAACAGCTGAGATGCAAAATATATCTTGTAAAGAAACAGAACAATAAATTGGAATTAAGGATAGGTGTGGTTTCAAATTAATTTAGTCAGCAGTACTCAATAATTCTTGAAACAATATTTTTCTCCCTGCTTCTTTCCATGAAACCATTTTTTTTTTTTACTAATTAAGGAAATAATCCACCTCCATCACAACCTCAATGTGTCACGTTGTCTTACTGTTGTACGATAAGCCATTAAAGTTACAATTAATTTGGAGCAATAAACAACCTTTATTCTGCTACACGTGTACAGTGCATGATAGCTTCTTCTAGATCTGACTCAGTGTCACTTCGCTGTTACCTTGAAAGCATATTTGCGGTTAATGTGGTCATCAGGCTCAACCGGTGCGATGACATAACTGGGCAGAGGGATGCTCCCGAGCACCGTTTCCTCTCGGCTGTCTGTGAAGTAAACACACACAAACACAGAATATTGTTGCAGGCATTCAAAACGACATGTAATCCTGCCAAGTTCTTTTACGATGTTTACGAGTGACTTCCGATTTATGAGCGGCGGGGAAATTAGCGAGGCATAATTCACGGCTGACTCTTGTGTCTACGAGGCCACGTGGCAGCATGTGGCACGGTGTGGCATGTGGTTTATCTATTATTCAGCATGATTAATGGAGCAGAGGAGGTAGCTGTTATGGCAACACAAGCAGAGATTACATCCCATAGTAAAAAAAAAGTCAAGTTAATAAGGAAGGAGAAGTTGGAAGGGAGAGAAAGCCGGGGAGAGTAAGATACGTCGTACGACAAATTACAGCGTGCCATTAATCAAAATGACAGCAGAGGAGATCACTAAGGGCTCGTGTGTCTAATTTCAGTCCATTTTGATTTTTGGTCTATTAAAGTCTGACTGAGTGAACTTTTCACAGACTCACCTTTGTAGTAAAACAAGCAGTAGTCCGACAAAACAAACCACTTCCGTTTCCACAGCCGCATTCCAGAGCTGTCCTGGAGGTGAAGGAGGAAACGCAACACACAGTGGATTTGGAAATCCTCCTCACAGGAACACACTTTAATTCACATTTTTAATTAAAAAGTGGAGTTTGGGAGAAGTGTGCTTGTTAGCATTAAGCGGGGGGTTCAGGGGAGAGGCTCTGTGCGTAACATTAGAACAGTCATTTAATTTCTTTATTTTCACTCAGCATTGGGCCCAAAACTGCAACCTCTACATTTAACTGGGATTGTGTGATTAAAGGGGTTTTGTAAAGACAATCTGAGCTTGAAATCAAAAACATGAAAGAGGGAACCACAGAATAAGCACAATGAACCACTAATAGTAGAAACACAACAGTGATGTTTATCTGAATCATAACAACAGTTTCGCTCCTTGAATGACAGTTATCTGTGGTTATGTGACTGATAGCCCACAGTGAGACGGATCTGAACATGTGTTTTTGATGGAACAGGTCTGTCTTTCGGACTAACAATACGAGTGTAGGAACCTGAGCTCACCTGTTTGTAGAGCCAGCCTCTTACTACCACTGGGATGTTGAGGTTTCTTTTAATAGCCTGATCCCTCTTGCCAAAACTGTGAACTTTCCCCGAACCTCTGGAGCCCTGCAGGAGCCAAAAAAAAGAACAATTAATTGTGTAGTGGCAAGCCCATTGATTTTGCTTACATAAAATAACGTACAGTAATTAATAGAGTAATATTGTGTTTGCATTGGCACTGCCCTCCACAGTGCAAGGAAAACAACTGCAACATTTTAGTACATGAAAAGACTAACAGTCTTTCAAATAGTAAAACAGCTTTCTTTCCTGGAACGTCCTCCTTTCAACATCCTTAAAGAGAAAAGGAAATACCAACTGGCTATTCCTGTGGCCCTTTGTATCCACTTATAATTACGCGTATTTTTAGACAAGGTCAGTGCTTTTCTCAGGTACATTTCTACGGAAATAGGTTTAGCTGTGGGGCTGACCAGCTGGCTGAAAGAGGACAAAAATGTGGAGGGAGCAAATAAGGATAACTGATAAGTTATGCAGAGTAAAAAATATGGCACATTCAAAAATAAAAAAACACTACAGGTAGCAAAAAATATTTTTAAAAAGTATTTTTAAAGATGTTTGCAGCAAAAATGTCTGCGATCACTGAGAAAATAACAAAAAAAATTATCATACTTAAAAATTACTGAAAGGTCTATGGACACAAATAGAGATGAATGAGATAATGGACTCTAGAATAAAACCAATTCATCAATATGAGCAATAACAGTCATCAAAAGAGCTATTACAGCAAGTCCCTAAAAGAAACATTTGATTAGCTATGCTAAATGTGCAACAAGACAACCTGAAGAAAACTTGTTATTCTGTCTTAAGATGAATGATGATATCACAGTTTAAGATTTTTAAGCTTCTGCAGTAAAAATTAGGACACAAGTAGAGCATCCTGAACAAAAAACAAAAAGCAGCTGAATTCTCTCTAAAGAAAACCACTGATGCTCACCTTTGACCCTGAGGTGACATCCACTGCTGCTGTGGTCACAGCCTTGGGGGACTCTGTGACCATGCCGGGAGATCTCTGATTGGCCGCTGACTTGGACATACGGGATTCTAACCTACAGGTGAGAAGGATACACGGTGCAGAAGATCAGTGACAAGAAACACCGAAGCACCGAAGAGGGATGTTTCTTCTCAATTCCTCCTGACAAGCTCCAGACATGCAGTGAAACAGAGCGCACTGGTGCTGAGCTTTCAGATATAAAGGATATGACTATTTCCTGACACCAACGTGAGAACTTGTCACAGCCAATGGCTTGGGAGTGGATGCACAAACCGTGACAGCAACAACACCCCAGTAAGACTTGGACTGACATTCACCCCAGGGCACACATCTCTGTACACAAACACACAGAAAACAAGCCAAAACAAACCAAAGAAGAGCAGAAGCCTGGTGTTAAACTGATGTTAATGGATCTCACACTCACACTGTTTTTGGACAGGCGACAAGGACGCCACCTCACATTTCCTCATAACATCATCACATTGGTATGGATCAGAAGAGTCAACATGGAAGAAATACATCACAGGCCATTTCAGGTTCAGTGACAAGCTGGTGTCAAATAACACCTGTTAGTGTTGCAGACGAGGCCATTAGAAAGATTTTAACAATGTATTTTGAGACTCAGCCAACCGTAACCAGCACATATCTATTGCTGAACAACAACGAGTGTTTGGCCTCGATGGGAAATTTACCAAAGAAATACGGTGGAATAAAGAAAACATCTTTGTTGCTGCTGCATTGTTATGGACATGACAGATGGAAAATTGTGCAATGCATACGAAAAGAGGCCTGCTGTGTGTTGAACTGTGTAGCATAATATTCATGCAACCTTTTGGAAAGGAGTTATAGTTTGAGGGTAAATTCATGATTTATGAATGAACACATATTTATGTTAAGATATTATCATTTCACAACAGCGGGTGTTTTTCTTTCTGAACAAGGGCTTCAAAGTTAGAATCATTGTTGGTGCAATCATCAGAAAGTCTCATTCTGATTTACCATGGTGTTTCTTAAACATAAGGTCGTTCCTGCAGGATCTGCCCCAAACTCTTCAGTGTTTTACCTCCCTGCTGTGTCATTACCATATGAACATTTTTCTTCTGTTACCTACTGTGGGGTATTTAGCTGTGACTGATGCCTTCTGAACAACTACCCGAGGAGAGAAAATGAGAAATAATGTCAAAGCACATCTTACTAACAGCACTGTATCTATGCTCATTTGTGTGATGCCTCATGCATATATGTAGATGTTCAGCAACTATAAAACAATAAAAAGGACAAACTAATACGAAACGCTACACGCTGTCATCCACCAGCCTCCACTTGCAGCCACCAGCAGATTGTAATAACACACTGGTTATAATTATTGCCTCTTTACAAGATCTTACATCATGCCTTTTCAAACACTTGCATCATATCTTCTAAACACAGAACTTGTTTAATATGAGCAGTTTAAAAGTATAGAACAATGAGACAGTAAGGCAGCCTAATAATTACAGAAGGTTTAATAACCGCTGACAACAACCCAGAGCTTGATGTCTCTGTATCTCAAGTACAATGTGCATAAACAAATTTAAGAGTAGTGGATGCAATTTGCATAAAATATGAATGTGACAGTAAACATAAGAAATGTCGGCCCCTTAATGATACTGGAAATTCCTATTTTTAAGTGGGGAATGACAGCTTAAATTAGTTTAAACTTAATGAATATATGTTAGAATGTCATTTTTTGCCAACATTTTAAATAAAGGGGTGTAATTAGGCATTTTTCTGCCCGTGTGTGCCACCATTTGAAGAACGTTTTTTCTGTATTGTGATTTGTGCTAAAAAAAAAAAAAGGAGATGCAGCAAAGATGATGAAAAACCTGGAGAGGACCAGGTCTAAGAGGCTTCTTAGGCCAATTAAGATTAAATGCAGGTACAACATTTTATTTACCCAGAAATCCTGCAGATCTCTGGTTGAATCATATTCTAAAGATGCTACTCTGGTAGGTTACATGAAACCAAAATTACAGAAGTCACCGTTATGCCCCTCAGACCATCTCTGAAAATAACTATTTGGTTATATAACACAATTTTCTGCGGTAAGAATTTGGGGAAAAAAATTCATTTTAAGCAAGAAGACAGGCAGCAGTCAGTGACAATAAACATAAGGTGTGCCAGCTGCAGTGGTCAATCAATAGTCACTTATAGTCCAGAAGTCCAGATGGCCTAACATGCACCCCTCCGCCCACAACAAAATGCCACTCGATTTTTTTTAACCTTTATGATGCCCTAAATGAGACTTTGAGAGGTAACAGTAAAATAACTCATTCCCACTATAACTTTTTTATGTTTTACTTTACCCAGAAATGCGATATTTTCCACATATTTTTTTGGTTCTTTTATACCGAAAATTGACAAAGCTATAGTAGCCATTTCAATCATGGCAATCACAACATATTATATATCATATAAAAGCTTGGAATCTCTTTTTTACAAATATAATCATATTGTTCTTGTATTTTCATTTCAATAGAAATGATATATGATAAATGACAGCATGTATCAGAGTTAACTTATTCACGGAAATTTTTAATATCAGCAAATCAAATTGTATTCTAAATATATTTCTGTCAACTTTTTTATTGATATAGAGTATATTGCTCATAGAATGTATTCTGTATTGCAGATCTGCACTATAATGTCATGTATTGCAATGTTTTGTTGCTTACAACTATTGACTTAGTGCATTATCTTTGGATTCATTTTTGATCACTTTTCGTTCCTTTTGTTCTTCTTACTTTAAGCCATGTTCTGGCTTAGTTAAGGATGTTTCAAAGGCTTTCCAGTAAATGATGAGGATCCATCATGGGTGGAACCAGCAGATTTCACTAAATATTAGATTTTACCCAAGGAGTGGCAGATATAATGTACATTGTTACGTAAAAAAAAATCTCTTTGAGCATGAGCATTTTTTGACCTTGTCAAATTTTTGGGACATTATGTTTCAACTTCACATTTCAATTTCTGTTTTGTATTCAAAATTTGATTTTAACAACACTGAATCTCATATTTACACATCTATTTACAATCCGTATTGAAGTCGGTGCTCAGCATCACATGTTGTCTGCTTTATACTGAGCTGTAGCAACATGACTTGCATTAATTGTCCAACCTGTTCCCCACAATCCACTCATATTCACTCTCTCAGGCCTAGAAAATACCCCATATCACTTCCTAAGAAGGTATAAGGTGGGGCAGCCACTGCAGCACTTTCAAAGCTCATCTGCAGCTGGTCCAACACTATAACGTTCAATATTTGGCAGAACCTGATCTTCCATTAGGAAACAATATGTGACCTGACAACACTGACACAAACCTCCAGCGTCCACAAAAGGGGTTAAAAGTTGTACTAACGCTGTTGTTTTTTCCTACTTCGTGTGCCGCACTGCACTTGACCTGGGGAAAAGTTAGATAAGGCATGTCAGAGTCTCGAGCAAAAAGTACTGGTGGAACAAAAGGAGAAAAAAAAGTGAGGCCACAGTGGAACAAAACTTACAGTATCTGCACTCACAGCTTGGACTGCAGCCAGCATTTTTACAGGATGTTTCTGTCGAATCGAGGGGCTCTGCTGTTTTATGTGAAGCTTTCACACTGTTTACCACCACTGTCATTGGAACAGTTCCCCAGGAGATTTGTTGTGGCATGTGGATGATATTTCACATCGAGTAGAGTGGAAGCGGGAAAGTCACTCAGCTCTATCACTCCTTGCTTCTCCTTCTATGATGGAAAATGAAGGCATATTTAACATTTTAAGTCCTTTTAGGCAGTGGGTGTGCATGGGGGCAGTTAATGAATCGATCAGAGCATAATAATCTATAACTGAGTCACAGGCTGATCGACCTCTCTGTGGAGGGAGGGCCTCCTCAAGCTCTCTTCCCTGCTCTGTCCTCAATTCAATACAGATCCCCAGGGAAGACACCAAGTTTCTTCTAACTCTGAAGTGAGTCAGTGATTTGGGAAAGCAACCCACTTTCTAGTCTCACATTGTTATAAGCAGAATGAGTCCCGTAACATCGCCATGCCAAGGAACAGGACTGCAGTGCTATATAGTCACAGAGAGGTCAAACCTGCATCGCAAACATAAAACCAACTGCACTCCAGCTGTCACACATTACTCTAAAGTCTACAGCAGAATTTTAACCAGGAAGGTGGAAAAAACAGGTGCAAGAATATGCAGACAAAGTAAATATAATTAGGTCCAGAAAAAAAACAAAGAGCAGAAGTAGCCTCAAAAAGAATTCCACGTCTTTACATGTGGATGCGTTTACTTGTCTCAAGAAGTGCAATCAGCTTGTTAAAACTGTAGAGGTAGAGATGTTGTGATGAGGTGCTTGTACCTGCTGTCACAGTTTTGACAATTTAATCCGTCTCTTAGTTCCTCAACCTTTTTTAAGTATAAAACTGAATTTTGTCCATGATAGATACAACACAGTGTGGTTTGCATAAATAGAAGAATTCCATGAGATCATTTAAATTACTGTGTGACTGTAACCTCAAAGTTTCATATTTCTTTACTTCTACTTTTCTCTTTATGGGCCAAACTACTGCAATCTACACACATAATTCATCATCATAAATTATGCTGCTTGTAGGTTTACTTAAAAACTGAATGCAGGTGAAGTATAACAGTGTATAACTGGTGTTTTAATCTTCTGAAGCCCGAAAGCTGCCACCAGGTTTACCAGGCATTTTGTCTTAAAATAAATCCCCAGAATAACTTTTTTTTTTTTTATCAGAAACTGGAAAAAGAGAAAGAATCTGTAGATTCTGCACTTTCCATCCATCCTTGAACTACTCATGGAAAATTGGAAAATTCAACTAGATAACACTCTCAAATCACATTGTTTCATCAGCGTCACTTTATTCTACATGATGATGATGAGGATGATGATGATGATGGCGATGATGATGTTGATGGTGAGTTGGGTGGGGGTTAGAGTCAGCGAAGGTGGGCCCGTCTGTCTTTGTATGTTTATCTCTGTAGTTAGTTGTTTTTTTTTCCTTGTATTGTTGTATTGTAATGTTTTTGTGATGGTGAGTGGGGGGTTGGAAATTTAAAAGCTTTTGCTTCATCCATCCCCTTTTCAAACCAAGATATAATTTTATGTCTGTTGTCAAAAGAGCTGTGTGCAGGTTTGAAATAAATTTACTGAACTGAACTGAACATGTCAAATTCTGCAAAAATGAAACATTTACTCTAACCAGATTCTGGATAAAACTAAATATTCTGGGCTGCTTGGTAGAGCTGTGAAGCTATTGAGTCACCTGAGATCATCAGTGACATTACAAAAATTCAGGGACTTTTGAGCTGAGCTGCAGACTGTTTACACAGAGGAAGCAAGTATGAAAACAAATTTAAAATGTAGTTTAATATCTACAGTATGTAGAGTCATTTTATCCCCGTACTGGTAGTTTAAGTGGGTTGTGGGCATGGTGATTCCATTATTTTTTTTGAAAATGTTTTGTAGAATAATAATCAAAGAAAATTAATTTCTGTTTGTCTTTTTTTTGAGGATTTATGACATTATAACTTTATGCTGTTCCCATAGACTTTATACTGCAGGTGAAATAAGGTGCAGTGAGTAAAAATGTAACAGGAGTAAAAAATGCAGAGAAACTGTGCAATATCACTAAAATTTTAAACTAAATTATATCATCTTGTAATGTTTTTGGTTTTTTTTAGGTTTCGGTGTTGGTTATTTGCTCCTATGTATAATTAAAAACAAATAAGTCAGACTACATTGAAGCAAAATACAATCTCAGTGAAACAAAGTACCTGAGGTGGTAAACAGTAAGCATAATGCTTCTATTGGTTCAGCTCAACAGTTAAAACAGTGTACCATGTGCATGAAATATACTTTATTGATAAGAAGACAAGATTTTAACATGCTGAATATGGATGCTATGACTGGGTTGCTTAAACTTGACTTTCCCTTTACGTGACATCTTTTCTGTGTTGTTGTGGGCGGGGCAGAAAGCTGTAGTATTCTTACTATGACGAGCTTTAGATTATGACTGTCATTCTATCACTGTTGAAAACACAGAAGCGAGGCAACCATAATTTTAAACCCCCTTGATGGTACAAATCCATGGCTCAACACGAGTGACCGAAGGATGACGGCGAGTTTCAAAAGAACTGGAGGACAGTGAAGGATTGAGATGAACTTCAATCGCTTTTGTGTTGCTTTAACAGAACAGATTTTAAATTCTTTGAATGCGAGAGGCCACATGCTTGTCCTTCAACATGCTTCAGCCTCGAGTGGAATCTTGGCTGTGCACGATCGTCTTACACCAGCAGCTTAAATACGATCAGACACCTGCTGCCTTATATTGTGCTCTAAACCTGCCATACAGCCTTGATGGCTTTGCAGGATGAGATTTACTAATGACATAAAATGACTATAAATCCAACTTTCATGGCATGACAATATGTGCACTATGGCAGTAAATGAAAACAATGCAGTTTTGCCATTTCAATGAAATACTCCAAAAATTAGTGAATGCACACTCAGATTTCTGTTTTCATAACTTGATAAAACACTGACGGAAAAATCTCTGATGGACCTGAATAAGCTCCCTGATAAAATAAAGTCAGAGGCATGTTCACAAGACAGATTAATAACTCCATAAGCATCGTCAAAAGCATGTGTAAGCTTCATTTGCATCAATACCATTGATTCTATTAGAACAATAATTTAAAGAAGTATGCAAAAAGCTTCCAAGATCAGAATCCATGAAAGCAGTGAATAAATTCTGTTGTTTTTTTGTGTTTTCTTTCAAAAGTGACAGTACCCATCCTTTGGAGCTCTGACAATGACTGCGGCTCATTTTCCCGTTGAACAGTTCACTGAAAAGTCGACTGTTTGACTCTGCTTGTTTGTGCAGGATAGACATCCTCCCACTCCTCTCATGATATGATTCGAGGAGAGTGAAAATAGAGATTGAAGGGCTTATTTCCCAGTCCATTTCTGAATTCCCATGACACAATCTTGCACCAACACCCGAAAAGACAAGCTCACCTGTTTTGTAGTGTGTATTCTGTGTTGTCTGGGGAAATCTGTCCAGTCACAGGATGCCGAAACGATGTAGCTCTCAGGTTGTGGCTGCAGGACGGAGAAAGAAACAACACCGAGGGATAGAACAAAATGAGTATCAAGTCATTAATCATTTTCTTGCCTGATGAACTCCCTGCACATCTGTGTTTCTGTGCTTCAATCCGGCTGCTGGTTGAGGATGCAAAACCACATGAAGTTTCTCAGCTTACAATGACGCCTCAGTTAACAGCAAAAAACCCTATGGTAGCACTTCAGTGAGCCACAGCTCATATTCTTTTACAAAAAGTGTCGGACTCAGCACTATCCCTAAGCCAGCTCAACAGGCTTTATTGATTTCAATTAGATGGGGCCATTCATTGCTTTAACTAGAGCATAGACGCATGTTGCTGTCATATGATGCTGGTGCTGAGAGGATTGAAATTTTACGACATGACCACGTTTGTATTCGTTGTTCTCCATTGTTTAGTTACATGTGACTAATGTTTGCGCTATTTCATTTCAGTTTTACAGCAAAATATCATAAAATTCCAGAAAACATTCAGTCATGTCAATAGTTTTCAGTTGAAATATTGTTCAAATCTATACTGTCAAACCAAACTGACATATTGTAGCCCTGGATGAACCTTTGGTTTCACACATGCTGTACTTTGATGATAGTTCTCCGCCTTAATCTCTGGTGCATCTATTCATTGCTGAAGCCTGTCATCTAACAACCACAGCAGGCAAAGCTTCAATCACTCACTGCTTTTCTGTTCAGGTTCTCTCAGGAAAAGTTAGTTGCCACTTGTCCTTAATACTGCTGTTTATTATCCCCTCAAACTGTGACTTCCTTTCGGATTCTGCTGGCTCTTGAATTTTTAGTGCAATATGTTCACTCTTATTTTGTAGCTTCTAAAGGAGTTTTATAAAAGAAACACAGTAAAAAGAAATCTGCATTGCATTTTATATTACTAATATCTGGCAGAAAAGACGTGTGAGCTCGTTGCTCTGATAAAAACTGAAGCTTTCTGTCATAGTGTATATTAAGTCTCGGTCCCATTCAGGTTGGCTAAAAGACTGCGGGCAATAATATGTTTAAGTACAAAATTATGCTTTCAACCCTCCTTTTGTTAGTGATTATTTAATTTCCCCTGACCCTCCTTTCTTTCCCCTTATCACCACCTTACACACCATTCCTCCACAGAAGCTGAAAAATACTGTGCACCAGCCTGTAATAAAAACACAAAGTAAATACTGCTGCACCGAGGCTAAACACACATGCCGCTTCTTCATAAAAATGCACACAGGCACAGATAAACAAACGGCTGAGATAAACATGTTTACACTATCTTCACTTAAAGTGTACCAAGAGTAAATACATGACTATATATCAAGCAGTAAGGGGTGAATCCTCTGAAGGACAGCTGCTACAAGGTACTATAAAGCTGCAGAGCGCTACAAGCAGAAGGTGGTTCCTCACTGCATCACCATGAAGCAAAGGGAGGGGAAACAAACCGAGCAGGGAGGAAAGATTTATGAGTTGACATTTCAACAAAGTTCAGAGGAGATGATGCAATTCTGCACAGACAGAAAACATAACATAAGATCTAAAAAAAATACTTAAAATCTACACATACATTCATGGGGGTGTACACATGCATCCCCACAAACATACACACAGTGACAGGCTTAGCCGGGCTCGTTCCCGGTAACAATTCATAATTTCCTGAGCTGCACCGGGCACATCGAGCACTGCACCAGCTTCCCCTGTTAATTAGGAATCTGCATTCTTTGAGGCTTTTGTTTCAGCCGCATTATTTCTGAACTATTTGTCATGGAATTTGCAGCATCCCCAGTTAACGTACAAACACTGCAGCACAGAAGGTCTGTTTGTTTGCCGAAAACTAGTTTCCATTAGAGCTTGTGACAGCGCTGTCCCAAAGGAGAACATACACCCCTGCTGTACGAGAGCAACCACAGTGCCTTCTAGATGATGTTGTGGAGAAACAGCTTTGTTCTTAGAATTTCAAGCCGCAAATATGGTGTCATGACTACTTAAACTGTGGCTTATTATCATACAAATACATCATGAGAAGTGAAAAACAAAACTTAGAAAAATCACATTGCAGTCATGTCAAAGGATGCTCCAGATCAAGTCGGCTCCCTTCCCAAGTTACCAAATGTGGTCATACAGCGGTGCGGGACACATTATATTGTGAATGATGGTTTATTAGTAGCAGACTTAAAGAAATCTCCCCCCTCACTTGAAATATTTTGTGTCACAGTACACTTTTCCTGACAGAACTTCTCTGTTTGTCACAAATCAAGGCAAACATGGTACAGTATGCAGGAGCATGAACCATCAGGTCAAGTAGAGTTTCTGTTTCTGTCCAGCCAGATAAAGATGATGAACGGTGACTGGCATCTCTGCTTGGAAAGAGCTTCAAGGAGACATCTCTCAGTGCCTCAGTTTAGCCTAAAAAGGGGTGGCTTTAATTTAAAAGTGTTTGTTTTGTGAACCAAACTTTGTCCTAATGCACAGATCCTTCCAGCAGCAAATTATTATTTTACACTAACTGAACTGAGTTTGATTTAAATTAGGAAAAGTCAGCTGGCAAAGTTCACTGTGAAGAGCTAGTAACCTGAATGGTAGTCTGGTTTTTATTTTAGCTAAAGCCTCTCCTAAGAAATGTTTGGAAACAGCAGCACTGCAACTCAGTTCATAAGAGCATTCTCCCTCTCTCTCTCTCAGTGCTGCAACAACTGCAGTCCCAGTCCCTGCCTCAGCCCTGACATGCCACACTGATTTTTTTCCAGCAAAACAAGAGGTTCAGGGTAATTCCTGTCCAACGCAAGTGTTAAGTCTTCACAGCAGGGGCATCAGGGGCAAAGCTCAGTGGGGTGAACACCTTTCTCTCTCGCTCTCTCTTTCTTTCTCACACCAACTGAAACATATCGAGGCTCCAAACTGCTCCATAACTTACATCTACTGCAAGACAAGGATCACAAAATCCACCTACAACCTCAACTCCTGCATCTTATTACATGACTAATACTTAGACAAGAATCCAAGTGGAAAACAGAATATTTCCCAAACTGTTCCTACTAAAAGCCCAGATCTCTTCTCTGCCTCTGTTAACTCTTTCCTTGCCCTGTTCACACATAGTGAAGGTAGTCTCACCTGTTGTGAGATTGTGAATCATCACGAATCAGCTGCTAGACTCGCCGTGGTAGCTGCAGGTCATGGAAATCCTCTCGGCATTACTGTGGCAGGTGGAAGACGCAGAGACCGTCCCTCAGAGCAGCTGGTATCTACACAGAGCCGAGTAAAGTGGAGCCAGCCGGATGTGGGCTGAAGGGGGAGCTCTTTATCTCCACTTTCTCCTACTTAAGTGTGCTGCCTCGGTTTCACACCACTCCTGCTGGGCGGATGGTAAAGATTCATCTCCCACCCATGAGGGGAGTGCCTCAGTTGCTTATCAGATCCTCCTCCCTTTGCATTTTCTTCTCCCTGCTCTCCACTTCTACTTCCCTCTTTCTCAGAATGAAGTCTCTTTCACAAAAATGGAAAAAAAAGTGATGTAGCTGCGTGTTAAAGTGGCTGGACATATCAGTACATCAGTCATCAGTGTAGTCATGAGGAAAACATCCTCTGTCTTAATGTTTAGATGGATTTTGGCTAGTGTTTGTCACGCAGGTATACTACTTATATCCTTAGATTGACAGCTTTGCAATGAAAAGAACAAAAGATGTTAGGGTGTTTTGCTTTTTCTCAGTTATCAGTAAGATAATCTCCTTGTTTGTCATTTGCACTCCACAGTACTAAATAATTCTTCCGTGTAGATTTTCTAGGTTTACATCAAGAAACAATAAGCAGTCAGGCACTGGACTGGATTGGTTTAGATTGGGATTCAGCTATTCAAGTACTGACCAAAACATTCATAATAAACACAAGATCAATCAGACTTCACTATTTAAACAAGGATCTAGAGAAATATTGCAGCTTGTAAAAGACATGACCTCTTGAATTTCTTGGGCCCCTTCAAGGGCAACTGAGAGCGTCTCCTTTTTGAAGTACCGGTTCAACACTAACATTGACCTGTGACTTCTGCTAAGAGGGAATTGAAACTAATCCTGGGGAATGCAGACCAAGAGAACAGGTGGTACCAACATACTGCAAGCCTATGGTATATATTCAATCTGACAGACAACAGGGATTGGTGACAATAGAGGTATAGAGTTTACTGTTTCACTTCTCATTTTCGTTTCATCCACACACACATAATTTAGAAACTGTGCGGTTCAATGGCTCTTCTCTTGAATTGAAATACATTCAGACACTGTAGTACATTAAAAAGGAAGACAGAAATGAGAGCTCTTATATTGAGAGCTCTCATTTCTTAGGGTGACTATACTCGGCGCTGTGAATACCAGCAAGACGAAGAGCGTTCTTGTCTCTCTCCATGTGGCCTTCGTAGGAAGTTTTGCAGTATCAATGTGGTGTCTAAAAACCGTGGAAGAATCATGTGGGGCGCCAGCTGCCAGAGAGGCCATATAAGGATTGCTGCAATTTCTGCTACTTGGTTTCCTTCTCTGTGGATGGGGCAAGCTGATGCAAACTGAAACTTACTAAGAAACAAAATGTCTCGCCTTGTCCATTCCACAAAGACGTCTTATTGCTGTGCATAGTGTTGCAATACGGTGTTGTGCGATGTGGGGGAAAGTTTATAATGCCTTAAAATATATATAAATAATAAAATAAATGTGGTCATTACTTCGCGGATTTTCATCTATCGCGAGGGGGGTCCTGAAATGCATCCCCGGCGATAGACGAGGCGCCACTGTACTGCAGTTCAGTGTATTGTATAATGCTAGCGTGAGTTAATAGTTGTAGATTATTTTTTTGTAGGTTCTCATGCACACAGCTTTTGTGGGTGTAAATGAAACACGACAGTAGGGGGGAGGTTTTTTGTCGAGGCTGCCATTTGTTTTGGTCTGAGATGTTACTCATACAGCACCTTTAAATGTTGAAGTTAATTCATGTGTTATCATTAGCCACTGGAAACTTTTAACGTCACACCGCAAGGTATGCAAGCTAGTGAGCATGGCATCACCACTGCATTTCTCTCCCACATAGCCGTGTTCAAAAGAAACACTGACGTAAATGCTGACTTGATTGCTCAGGCGTCCACCGATTCATGATAAAGCTACAACAACCACAGCAGGTCAATGTAAATCCATCCCTAAAGCCACTCTAGTATAATAAATGTCACACTGTACTCTGGTATTTGACCTCAAATTCTACGTCTGAGTGAAGTAAAACACAAATCAATGCACTGCAATTCTGGTAATCACAAGATAACAGCAGTCATTTAATTTAGTCTGGCTGCTGACTTAATTTCCCGACCAATGCAATTAGCCCTAATGAATGTATCATTAATTTCAGCAAGTTGTTTGTGCGCAGATGATATGTTTCTGTGGGATCCAAAGCTGAAGATAAAAGCAAATCAAAGAAGGGCTGCAGATATGCTCACATGACGGCTCCAAACTTTCACTGAACTCTGTAATGACGGTCGTTTGTGGGCACACAACCCCCCAGGCGATGTGAATGCGATACCGCGTGTGACAGGACATTACATCACGAGACAGAGATACCATAGACCTTCACAAACGCCCTGTAGCATCCCGGGCCTGGGAGGCAAAAAATAATTAAGCCTTAATAACAGTGGTTTGTGCACAGTATCCAGAAGCAGGGAGCCATTAAGGAGATAAGCATTCTGTAGCAGGATTTCCACATGTTGACTGACCTTTATCAGTTTCATAGAGGAGCACTGCAGCCGCCCTGCTCAGCCTCATTTCCCTGACATTTGTGGAAGAATTATCTTGGCAGTCTCTCCAAAGAGTTATTGGGAGATTCCACTGTGATTCAGTATGGAAATGAGGGAAACCAGCTTAACACTGACTGACTAGATTTTCCCTCTCATTGCACTCGTTCACAACGATCATCATCAGATTCATTGTTTAGAAATGCAGCAAGCTGAGCTGACAGTATGAGACAGTGATTGCAACCCCGCTGAAAGACAGCGGCACATTCATGCAGTCCAAAAAAGGATAAATGAAACAGGAAGACCTTGGTTCAGACTCTGCTTTTATGGCACTTGTAGTCATCCAGCAAACCACTCAAGCAGCACCGGGTGACAACAGGCTCCAACAGGCCCGATGCAGAGCAGGAACAGGTGCAAAGACTTGCCAGCGTCTGAACCTCCGTCTGACAAAAAGGACTGGCAGAAATTGAAAGAGCTGTCACCTTATTAACATTCAACACACACACACAGAGTTCTGACACAGCACATTACATTGCAGTCAAAACAGTGCTTTAGGCCATGTTGTTCCAAAACATAAGCAAGGCAACAGTTAATTGTACTACAGCGAATGGAAGAAAAGACTCTGTTGGGCCATCAATAAAGAATCATGATGCAAGGAAACACCATCTTCACCAGTATAATTATGGAAAAGAAGCGTTGCTCTGGGGGAAAATGTTGACAATGCTAATCATGGTCCAGAAACTCAAACCCTTTTGTCTAATAATGGATGTCGCCCATCAGTTTCATGTCATTTCTTGCCTGCCAAATTAGAAATTAAATGTTTTAGAATCTAAGGGGGCAGAATAAAACACTTCTTACTTCAAGTGCTCAAACAGAGACGTCAAAAAAACCCATTAACCCATTTTAAAGCTTCTGTACTGAAGATTTCCTCTCTGTTGCATTAGTATGAGCTCGTTATAAACTGCAATTGTGCCCAAGGATGGAAGAGAATCTGATGCTCTATAGGGATAAAGAGCTACATATCTGTGGGCACTTCAGCATCCTCCTCTGCTCCACAAATTTAGCAGACTGATAAATATTTATAAAGGGTTATTTGGAGTTATTCATCAAAGAAATTGTGGTTTTATAATGCCTCCAGCCACGAAGATAAAATGGCTTCCAAAAGCACTTATCTGAGGGATCGATAGTGACAGGGATATGCTGTGACAAAGAAAAAGTTGGAAAGTTTTCTGGAGCAAGCATTGCTCAGGCAATAAATCAATGAAGGGTCCCTGCAGCTTGGAGTCAATATTTAATACCCCAGATTTATCCAGCACCCTACCCATTGAATATTTATGATCCAGAGTGACGACAAGTCACCTTTATTTCAGATCTTGCTTTGTACTAACAAGAATTGTCAGAATTTGTCTGTGAAACAAACGTTTTCATTGGTCGGGTGTCCATTTGTTCCATAAAAGCATTTTCAAAATATTGTGCTAGCATAGCCTAATCAGTGTTTTGGGGTCTATGTGCACGTCAGTATTTGTCTATTTATCGCAAGTCATATTTTTGTTAGATTATTGACTGTTATCGCAGATTTTCCTCATGTCGGGTACGCCCAATCCAAACTTTACCTAGAGACTGTGTTTTCAGTCGGACTGCCTGAGGAGCAGCCATATAGGAATAGATCACTGAGCATTTTGGTTGTTGGAACTTTTTTAAATGTTTAATTCACTCAATTCTGAATAAGTTGATGTTTCTTGCCCAGAAAAAAATAAGTCTGAAAAACTCTATGAAACTTTTTTACTCTACAGTGGATGTCTAAGCGTCTGACTACCTGAGCAGAAGGGCAAATGTAAGAGTTTTCAGTAAGGGGGAGAGTGGGATAGTTTTCTCAATTGTAGTGCTGAATTTAGAAACAATCTCATAAACTGGATGTATTTTGTAAATACTGTAGAAATCTTACATTTTCTAATCCTACACATTGCAGGAGTACAGCTGCTTTGAGTGTTCTGACATTTTATCTAGCCTCACGAATCTCTACTTGGAGCACTAAAAAGCTGCGGGAGAGAAGATTTTGCAAAGCAAATGTCTCTTACAGAGACAAAAACACACAATCAGCAAAAGCATCACAACCTGACAGTGCAAAAGAGATGTGATACAGTCTGCAAGCACATCACAGGATGCGGCTTGTCTCTGCTGTTAGCCCTTAGTTGCACATGGATGCTGTCAGCAGCGGAGGTCATCTACTGATAACAAATGATCTAATAAATAAACCACTGCATGTCTCTTCGATCTGACATGATAAGCCAAACAGAAACTGATCAAATCTTTGAAATGAGAATAGCCGATATCTCTTTTCTTCCGTGCCTCGGTATTTCCCCAATGCGATCAGCAGGCATTCTGCAGTGCAGTCCTTCACCAACCCACACACACAAACACCTTCAGAGTACTAAGTCAGGCTTTATCATCAAAGGTCTGAGCCCACCTTAGATAAAGAGCTCCAGAGCACTAGGAGTCACTTGCCTTGGAAAATTGAGGTTAATTAGAAGTAACATATTGACTTCTGGCCTCTGTTCCCTGGAGGATCCATGACTGTGACACGTAGCATTCAACCACTGCAGGTCAGAGGGAGATGTAGACAAGCGGCATCCCTTAAGGAGGAATTACACCATGAAAGTTGAAACGCAGATAGGTTATCACAGTGAACCCAGCTGCAGAGTGAAAACTACACACATCAGCACTCAGCAGGATAACACCGACAGCTGCTCGTCCTCTGTTACTGTCCTTTATGGTATATGTACAGTACAACAAGGATTCCCCATAGTTTTAATCTGTTTTTTTAAAAATAAAGCAATGTATGCTCACCAAAATTCAAACCATTATCTGACAACAACATTTCAAATAAATCAGAGAGAAGTAGATGAGAATTTGCAGGGTTTTTTTTCTTTCTTTATGAGAACAAAAAAAATCACTATTTCACAACAGTAGAACAGAATTAAAAGCACTTAGACAAAACACAAGAACTGAGAATCTAATTGGAATCGTATACGATAAATTTCTTAACTGTCATGTTAAAGGCTCTCTTTTGGTATACATTATCTGTATGTGTGTCCATCATTCTGTCATATCGCTGTTAAGAGTAATGGAAGAAACATACAAATACTCCACTTTCTTCAATACAACTTATGCAATTTGGCGAGCAAAGTGACGATTTTTTTTGGCGACAATTTTTTGAGAAATTTTGCCATGTGAACCGTACCTTTGTTGACAGTTGGAACTGTTGAAGTTCCCCACTGAAAAGGAATTAACTAATATTCCAATGTTGAAGGGTTTGTTGTTGTTTACGATTTAATTTAATTTGAAATTTGTGAACATGCGGATACTTATTTTGAAAGAGTACCTGGCGTGTCAGGAATTGTGGGTAACCGTGCTCTCAGAGCAAGGGCAGAGCTACCATGACAAGCTACACAACAGTTCCAGAGGTGCACACGGTAAATTATTTTTGTTTTATGTAAAGATTTGGTTGTTTTGATGGTATTTAAGTTCTCTGTTACTTTATTTATGTCGCACTGAGAGAACTTTTGTTTGAATTCTTTTTCAGTTTTCACGGTGTCCATACTTTTATGTGTCCACGGTGTCTGCATGACGAATATATGTCGTCGAAGGAATGGAATTAAATTAAGAAGTGGACATCAGTGTGAATCGTGGCCTTATTTGGGAACTCGTGTAGTTACAACAGTGTTACAGTACTTTTAGTGCCCATGTCTTTCTTTTAGTGATCTTTAAAATGAACAGCAACAACAACAGAGTGCCAAATTTATCAAAGAAATGTAACGTCTATAAATAACTGAACAGAAGGCTTTGTGGCTGATGAGCATCAGCAAGCGGTAGACGTATCATCGTCAAGCTGGTCGGCCAAGCAAACTGATGTCGGGGTGCATTCAAATGACTCCAGGTCAAGTAAAAGGCAGTGAGTCCTGGTGAATGGAGATCTCGCCTGACTCCATCTCTCAAATGCAAATACACAGTCAACGCGATGAGAATGAGGCACGCTAACCCCTAACAGCTAGTACAGCAGAATGGATGATCAGCAAAGGTCCCTAATTAGAATTAATTTCATTAAATGCATGTAATTATGTTCCATCTTAACCCAAAATTATTTCTTAGCTTTTTCATGCTGAAACAACTCTTCACCTGCTGACAAATCATGATGGGTCCGGCAGACATGAAGGCTCTCTTGGTCATTTCTCTGCATCTGCATTGTAAAAGAAAGCAATCGAATGGGTCGTGGCACATTTGGCACTCTAATGAGGGAAGACCTTGGTCCTACAAGACATGGACTGTCCACAAAAATTCAACCAAAATTAGTCCTTTAAATCTCTCAAAATATTATTAAAAAACTAAAATTTAGAGAAATCCTGTTCATTTTCAGCCTGGCATATATCTCATTAATATTTCTACTGTGGTTTTCAAGTGTCATACTAACTTTGCACACTTTATCTCCATTGCAGAGACTCAGGGAAACAAGGAGTTGCACAGAATAGTAAATGGTGTTAATAGCAGCAGCCAGCATAAGCTCACTGAAGCTTTTCAAAATAAAAAGCAGTTTTTTACATGAGTAAAATGAGAAAATGAGAAATTAAGTCATGTGGAGTGGGATTTAGCTAGCTGCATTGGGGATCTTTAACTTGTTCACGCATCAGTCTGTTTACAAAAGTGAGGTTCACTGACTTTCACTGTCATTGCGCTTCTTCTAAGGACACTCAGTGATGAATTCAATGACAGATTATTCTGTGGACCATTATGAGGATGACAGTAGGTCATTACAATTTGAATGTTGGTTGTATTTATTTGAGCCGGAGGCCACAGATGAAAAACTAAATCAAATGGAATAAAAGACAGAGACAGAAAGATAGAACCATCGTGAAAGATACCACGGATCAGGAAACTGGGGTATTCCTGACTGTTCTGCTGCCAACTAAGGAGGAAAACGATTGCTGCAAAGAGTTTGACCTGTTGACGCCATACTTGGAAAATCTCCACATGTCCATGGATGAGAGGAATTCCAGCTGTGAAACAACAGTTAATGAATCTGCAGCTTTGATGGACACCATAATGCTGGAGATGCTGCAGATCGAACTCCCAACTCCCGTAAAATGGAAGAAAAGACCAAGACTCGCTCACGCTCATTCTCCATTTGAGAAGTAAAAGCTGTTCCCAACGAACATTTCATGTGATGGATTATAGTATGTGTTGCTCACCATAGTATATGAGGTGGTAATACATATCACTTTTAGTCAGACTTAAAATAAACCTTGAAAATGGCTCATGAAAATCAGCTTTTTTGCAAAGCTGCAGGAACCTGAGTTCATCCTCATTTCCACAAATCTCTTCAATGAAAGTGAAGAGCGCAAAGTTAGCATGAAACTTAAAACCACACGGGCCACACTAATGGGAAATACACCAGGCTGAAATAAACTCTTTAAGTAACATACGGCAAACTAGATCAATTGCTTTCTTTTTTTAACCTCAAACTCCATTATCCCCGTAGCTTAAGAACACTGAACTGGAGCATCTGCTTGAGTTTGCATACTGTGCCTCAGTACAAACCGCATCACAAAGCCAAACACAGCTAATCGCTTAGCTGTGCAATGTAGGACAGAAGGGGATGTGAAGTGTGGGGGAATGTGAAAGCTGAAAATCTCAGGCGGGAGATACACAAAAGGCTTGGACAGGAAAAAGGAGCGACAGACCAGTGGGAATGTTGTGCAGTAAGCTCAGCTGATAGCAGAGAGTCATCTGCAGCTAAACAGAACAAATCGCCAAGAGACCTCACTGTAATAACAGTTCATCAATATCTTAACGAATAAAAACATCAAATGATCTAACCCAATGGGAACACTATCACCAAAATTTAATGTTTTTAACAAAAGAAAAATTGCTACAATCTCCTTAAGCTGTAATTCATTTGGATTTGACTGACTCACCTTTGTGTCAATTCCAGGAACCCCTCCTATGTGTAGGAGGCGGAGCAGGCAAAGTGACTATCGCACAAGCAGAACAAAAACTAAGAATAACATTTTGTGGCTCTGAATAATAACAAAAAGAAACAGACAAGATAAAACTCAACCTTGGGGTTTTTATCCAAAACCTCCCATCTGGGAAGCCTCTGAATCACAGCATAACATGCATGATAGCAGCAACAAGTCATTCTGGGCCCAGGACACTGTGAACAAACTGACAATTCTTCCAAGATCAGAGGTGTTCTGTCCATATTTATATTAAAAAAACACACCACAACAACATCTCAAAGCAGAAAAGCACACACTGAGACAGCCTGTTAACTAGAAAAACAAGCATCAACCAACTCTGGCAGCTTTTGGTGAGTTGGTGAAATGAAAAAAGAAACATCGCATAAAGTTGAAGAGGTACAAAGCAGGAGAACAAGTTATATGCCATAAAGTAGCATTTAGACTTGGGATGCCACTTTTGCTGCAAACATTTAGTTCAAGGAATGCGTTAGTTGTTTTCTTAGGTCTATCTCTTTGATGGCAGAAGTGACAATAAATAATGTCACAGATCGCTGGAGAGGGAAATTAAGGGAAAGAATCTAGCTCCAAAACTGCCTGTCAAGATCTTCAGTACACAAGATATGTCAGATTAATTTGGTTTTTAGGTGTCAGGAATGAATCAGTATGTGTGGTTGCACAGTTGCTTCAATGATAGATTTTATAGGGAATCTGATCATCTATGTTTTGTTTCTTTTTGATTAAAGCAGTAATAAAATACAATCATATCCACCATCCACCACGTCCCTATCATCTCAATCAGGTGACAGCCACTTACTTTCTATTAATAATGAACATTCATACACAGGTTACAGGTTATATTATTCTGCTCATCCTATCATGGGAGAGGAGAGAAGAGGAGAGGAGAGGAGAGGAGAGGAGAGGAGAGGAGAGGATTGGATTGGATTGGATTGGATTGGATTGGATTCTGGGAAAACCGGCTATACATCATTCTTGCACCTAACTCCATTTGTCATTGATATTCATACGAAGAACACTGTCAAAACTGTCACAGCACGTTCCCTACAATAAAACTGATTCTGTATTAGTAATGAAGATGGTGCATCACTGCACAGCCTTTTAACCGTCTTCCTACAAGGTGGATGTGTACAGCCTTGTGAAGTGCCTGCTTATGCTGCCGGTATTGCTCGACAGGATTCACATTGAGGCCGCTTGTCTTGAATTCTGCGTTAATTCTGCAGCACAGATGACAGTCAGAGATGAATGCTTATCACACTCAGCTGCCATTAAAATGTAAATTTTTTTTAAAAAAGCGAAGAGTGCCGAGTTACCAAACAAAAGTGACGAAATGTAGAGCTTGTAAAATCAGATAATTTCCATGATGGATGAAAAGACAAAGACAGGGGCCTTCCCTTTATCTGAGGTCGAAGCACAGTGCAGCAGAGCAGCTGTGAGTTCCTGTTGTTGACTGGACTAATCAATCCGCATCTTCCTCGAAGCAGACATGTGCACCTTTCAAATGCAAATAAATCTTATTATAAAGAGATCCATACAGCGAGTGGATCAACACAAGCATGGCCTACCTGCAGCTTCTCAGTGCTACCCCCATCCAGCAGCAGCTATCCTGTACTAGGCTGATTCCGAGCATTTTTCTGCCTTCAATCGCAGGTTCTGCTTAGCAAATGATGGATCTGCAGCATGAATCTGTCTGATTCAGCCAAAGTAAGACAATCTGTCACACTACATACACCCTGAGCACACACAGAGAAACAAATTGCATATGTTCATGGGTCAGATTATCTGCCTGATCTCAAACCCATAATCCCACAACATTAAAAATAAATCAAGCATCCCCCCAAAAAAAAAAACTCAAATTGTAAACAGACAAGCATAGTATGAAGGAGAAAACCATATGACTGCATCAGACCACAGAATTTCCAATTCACTCATTGCTGTTTTGCAAATAATGAAATGACTAGCATTGGACTTGTAGTACGCTTAGCAAGACAATAGCAGAACATAGTTAAGTTATTAACGGAACTGATGACTGCACTATCACATAATGTTTGGCAAATAAACAGGTAGGTAGCTCTGTGCTTAATGGTATGCATTGGAATGTGATGCACAAGAAGCTGCAAAAGCTATAGGTTAAGTGTAATGAAGCCCGACACACAGGTGAACATGACAGAGCAGCTTATTCTTTTGTTATTATGTGTGATCAATATTTTGCACATAATAACATCATCTTTGGAAAATACCTCTTTAGAGCACATGTGACGGCACGAGTTGTCTCATCTGTTCTAAATGTTACAAACTTGATATTTATTAATAAACTAATAATGTAATATTAAATAAGAATGACCCATCCAAAACCTGGGATTAGTTCAGATACAGTGTCCTCATGTTCCAGCCTTTATAATGCCCTTTATTATGTAGGCAAACAAAACAGGACAGGCATAGCTGAATTTCATTGCTGTCCTTAAGGGATTACATTATCTGAACCAGGGTAATCCCTGTTTTTCCAGTACATTTCATGAAACCCATGTCACTTGCCAGTGCTTTTGTCCAAAAGCCGAGGAGCAGATAAACAGCACTGATCCCCTAACAATCGGCTTTCAGCAACCCTCACGCTGTGAAACACGTCTAAATCCCTTACACAATCATGTCAGAGACATTATTATATCATCCACACTAAATACCCTCCACCAGTCATTTGCAGCACACACACGAGCAGCCACACTCGCAGTAACAAGAAAAAGGATTTCTTTTAACATCGGCGAGCTTTGTCAGAACGTGACAGTGGGAGGAATGTATGAAACGCAGAGTAAAATCTATTGTTCAGATCCTTGATTACATTTAGTTCTGCCTTTGATTTG
Source organism: Acanthochromis polyacanthus (assembly GCF_021347895.1). Taxonomy (NCBI): domain Eukaryota; kingdom Metazoa; phylum Chordata; class Actinopteri; family Pomacentridae; genus Acanthochromis; species Acanthochromis polyacanthus. Next base: position 10,072,476 of record NC_067114.1, on the reverse strand, counting down.
CTACACTTGTAATGACAAAGTGATTCCACTTAAGCAACAACAAAGCTACAGTAGAGAGAAAAAAATGATTACTTTGGTAAATTTTGCTGCAGAGAATCTTGGCCCTCAGGTGTCCGAGCTTATACAGCCACAAAACACATTTTACTGCAGCCGGTCTGTCTGTACAACAGTGCTTGCCTCAGTGTGAACAATGTATCTATAGTATATTATCAGAAGAGGAAAACATATATTTGAGATTTCTAACCAAAACCTCCCTCCTGTGCAGGTCATGCAGCCAAAGTAGGCCTCTTTGTGTGTTTCTGTGTGCAGATGTGCGAGGAGCGACCTGTGTTCAGATTGGCTCCAGGCTTGGAGGTCTCTCTCCTGCCACTTCTTCATTACAGAATCTGAGCAGACACAGAATGCAGTCTCAAAGCAGCCACTGAACACACCTCCCACTGGGGGAGTAGCATTACAGTGATACAGAGGGTTAAGACAACACAACACTTCATGACTGCAGTGCTCAGTGGCATTTGAGGCACCACACCAGAACCCCTGGTGGCTCAAAAACACACAACTGAATGCAAACAGATTTTTTTTTTAATGCGACGCCTTGTTATATTATGCAGTACAGCAATACATAGCTTCATGTCTGTTCAGTATGAGACACGCTGAAAGCTCTCACATTCATTCCTTGAATATCTATCATTTTTTCAAGAGCACATTTGCTTTGATACATGAACTACCCTCATAATGATAGTGATTCAAATATTAGTCATTGATTTCTCATTAAATATGTTTCAGAAGAAAATGATGTAATAATAAGTCTGACGTCATTTGTGTGTGTCTCTGTTGTCTGTTAAAGCAGGCAGGCTATCACATTATCATTTTAACAAGAGAATTAAAACGATGGATTAAATAAATTAGGTGAGGTTCCACTTGGCTGGTAGAGGGTAAGTGAATTTAAAGGCCTATTTTTAGCTCTCTCTATCCTTTGAGAGGGGAAAGCTTGCACAGACTTTGGTAGGCCTTTTTTAAGTCGGCGCATCAGAGCAGGAAGGAGGTCCACATACTGGTTCACGGCTCTTAAACTCTTACTGGGCCAACAGGATCGTGATTTTACCAGAACAGTCCCTTCCCTGGAATCTATCCCACTCAAAGCTGATGGTAAATCACTGTCTAGGGATTTAAAAGTCACAGTCCTAATACACAGCAGAATGCACACCCTTTTAAATATTTTCACCTCTGTTAGGTATCATCATTATGTCTATTCTTAGAGGAATTAAGTGTCCTGGAAATGTTCAGCATGTCTGTGGTAAGGAGAGGTCACCTGCTTTCTCTGATACTTTCTCTGCCTTAGTAATCATGACTGTTCTGTCACTCCAGCTATTTTAAGTGTCATTGTCAGACTGAAGCGGTCCGGCCATGAATCAAAGTTTATATTCACCTCTATATCAGGTAAGCATGCAAATGAAGCACGATGGCTTTTGCGCCACATTCCACCCTGTAGGAATGAACAGGAGGGATGAGCTGGGCTGGGCTGTGACTGTTCTGCAGTGAGCATTACTGAAGTGACTGTGTGAACCAAACATTAAATCAGATGTTCAATACCTGAGTAAACCAGACCAAGTTGAAGCTGACCATTATATAATTCATTAAAACAGAGCGCTGCATAAGGCTGGAAGAAACCCACAAGAGGCACATTGGTGTTAGTTTAGCGTGAGCTATGCTGTGAATGTGCCTATATATACTGGAGTGAAAACATTATTGATTCCAAGCTTGCCCAAACTGTCTTCCTCTGTTATTTGCTGATCACAGGTGAAATTTTGCGGTCTGGTGTTTACAGCCGACTGCCTGTGGGGCTGAGAGCACAGCAGGAGAGCTGACCGGTGAGGGAGCATATGCAGGAATGATAAATAGCCTAAGAAACCTTATCGCTGCGGCTGACATCGAGACTCTGACAGAATGATAATAAGCTTGATATATTTCACACAGATCTCCAAAATGAATGGCTGCATCTATAGCATGGTGTCATTTCCCTCATAAAATCACACAACTAACTAAAGAGAAGCTTAAATAATTGTCACTTGTAAATTCATGTAGCTGAATAACTAAGCACTGGTAAATCTCTTGATTTCAAACCATGCTAATGTAAAGCAGCAGCACACATATTCGGCTCATTTCTGCATGCTGCATAGATGACATTTCAACATCAATCCTAACAAGACATTTAGCCTTAAGTTCTGAAGTTAACATAAAACCACCCTAGACACAGCTGAGGAAAAGGAGAACTAAATCATGCATCACTGACACAGGAAAGCATAAAAGGCAGCCAGATGTGACATTGTTAAGTGTGAGTCTGATATATAATGTATATCTCTGTGGGTCTGTGTGTGTGTTGGGCCGAGCCCCAATAGCAACGATTGAGCAGTCCCATGTAAACAAGTGCATTCCTTGGAAAGTGTAGCTCTGGTTCACTCAGAAACGGGATGGACTGCATCAAGCATCTGCAACAAGTCTAGCCCTATAGAGACGTCCCCACATTAACACATCGTATACCATAATCAGCCTGAGAGATCACAGTTCTGCTGACATCAACATAGTGATCAGTGACCTGTGATCATGAGCACTGCAGTGAGTTTTCTCTCTCTGATACATTAGACAAACTGATAAATGCACTCTCCAAAGCCAATCCAAAGGTGGAGCTAAAGCAGACGTCTTTGCCACAAAAACAGATGATATTCACTTTTCAGCATGCGTCTAAATTCCCTGCCTGCACGTATACTTTGGGCAAATATTTAACAGCATGCATTCAAAATCTCCTGCAGCTGCTGGACAGCTTCAGCAGACACACCTCCTGAGTAACTACGTAGCAGTACAATCCCACATATGTGTGAGCCGAGGTGCTGGGATACGCACCTGTGAGTTGCCCCGTACACCGGCTGCCTCTTGTAAGGGACGTGTGAGGTTGATTGTCCTGGCTGGCCCAACATGTTCGCTGGCTGCAGGTCTGTGCTGTGCTGTGCTGTGCTGAGCTGTGCTGTGCTCGTCTCAGTGGTGCCTGTGTGTGTGTGCACACTTCTCTCAGCTGGTAGTGCTGCTGTTGCTGACGTCCTCTGCTGAGCACCGTGGCGTCAATTCATTCAAAACATCCTCTTTCCCGCCTCTCCTGTGTCGGGCTGCTTTAGGTGGAGCTAAAAATACATGCAATCACTGAACTGTCCCCTGTCTCTGACGCTGGCGGGGCTTGTGATTGGTATTATTAAGACCGAGTCAACCTCACCAATAAATCATGTAAGAGGCCCCAAAGTGCCAAGTAAAAACCGCAGGTACAAAGCATTAGCGATAACCCATATAATCATAATCTCTTCTCTCTTGTTCTCTCCTGTTAGTGGCATTCTTTCCTTCTCCTCCTCTCTCCTCTAATGTATGCTTCCTCAGCAGGGCTCTGCCGCAGAGAATTTCCCTGAACTGGACGCTCGCTCTGCTCCATTCCCTCTGCAGTCATGCGGCGCGATACACAGCAAAGAGGAGAGGAAGGGAGAAGGAAGGATAGGAGAGAAATTCCACTAAGGAAAGAGAAAAGCAAAAAGAAAGTAATGAAGGGAGTGGAAGGGACTCTGGCAAATTCCCATTTTCAACAATAACTATAGTAAGTCTTATAGTATGTACTAAGTGTGTTGCTTTGGGCATATAGCGTATAGTATAACTTTTTTTGTGGTGCAGTTTAACATGGTGACAAGAGAGGCCCGTTCCCATCCATATTTGGCACCCCTTAAGAACGTGACATTTTACTGGTTATACATTTGAAATTTACAAATCGCCCTTTTCCAGTGATATGTTTTTAGAAGATATGCAGCTTGACTGCAAAAACAGCCTCTCCTGTTTTTCCGGTTACACTTTACATCATAGCGCAACAGCGTCCAACAAGATGATGGTAAACAGCTTCAACAGAAAATGCCTGCATAAACAGCCAGATCAGATGAACCGAAGGGAGGAGAGAGTGTGAGTTGGTTAGACATTAGACAAACATGAGAATGGAAATGAAGACTGGCTATGACCCAACAGCTGAAGAGACTGATGACTATGCCCACCCTACAAATGTCTTCTATCAGCTAATAAGGGAGCTGGGTTTAAGCGAAAAATATTTCTGCACCAGCAAGGGAGTACTCGCAGATTAAACTGACAATACCTGCACAAGCACGTGAACATGCAGCCAATGCATCCACCTGCTGTTGCCCTCATTCCCCGAGTTTCATCCTCTGCTGCTCTTCTCGTTCATCCTATGCCCTTCTTCACATCTCATTAGCATACCCCAGAGTCAAAGGCGCTCGCACTGCCAGTAAAGACTCTTCAGCACTGTGGAAATGAGTCTGACAGATGTTTGGGTTTGATCGGCATTGGCTCTCTCTTACAGTAATTATTTTACTGCATTGATAAACTACATGCTAACTAGTTGAACGTAAAACAGCCCGACAGATGCAAGTGAGTGAACGGCCCAAAGGCAGATCAGTTCCATGTTTCTGCACAAGAAAGAGGATGCAAATGGTAACCAAATCTAAAAAAATATATCTAATGCTGTCGTTCCTCGTAATAGTTTAATGCGGAATGTTCTGAAATCTGAAAGGATGATCCCAAGGCATAAAAATGGAACTACAGAAAACCCACACGCATCCTCAGTCGGTGGGTGAAAGTAACAACACAACACTTTACCCGTTTCACAAGGAAGCATTTTACTTTTTACCCTGCAGCACATATTTCACAGGATATACTGTAAATACCAATTATATGCGGATTAACATTTTGAAAAAACTTGATTAATTTTGAAACATTGGTGCTCTAGATCAAATAGAATATACAGTAGTATAACAGGAATAATCATCTGACACCATGTAAATATTCATGTAACACTGAAAGAGAGGCCACTGCATTGTACTGGGCACTTCTGGATAAAAAGTACATTTCTTTCGGTCTTTAAGTGTATTTTCCCGGTTATACTTAAATTGACATGCAGAGATTTTACTTCTAGGAGTGTCTTAACACAGTTCTATTGTTCATTTACCTAAGTAAAGGTTCTGAACGCTTCTTCACTACCCACACATACAAGACCACATGAGAAACTGTTAAACTACTGAAAAAAATGTGACAGAAATTAATTCAGTGTAAATCCGTATGTACTCCAGCAATTACACAAGACACTACATAGCGATATGAACCATATGAAGCATACAATAAAAGACCATATGCACATAATTAAGAAAAGAACAATTTAAACAGCCAGAACAATAAATAGAATATGGTTTGTAATAGCTGACCAGGCCATTCAAAATGTTTCTACACCTATGTAGTTTCTCAATACAAATATGCAAGATCTCCATCACTCATGTCTTGCTAATTAAGGATATTCCCAGTGTCTCTCTGACAGCTATGGATTTATCTCTCTGTACATGTTGCTACGTTGCTACTCACCAGTTAGTGATCAGACACGGAAGCAGCGGAGTCCAATTCAAAAGTCTCAAATGTCCAAATCTCTCCTGATCGTGAAGACAACCAACAAGGGGTGTCTCTTTCTGCTCTCTCTGAACGTATGGAAACTGAGCCTGTTAGAGTGTGTGCTAGGTGGGTGTGCTTGAAAGGACACAAAGAGGGGTGTCAGATAAAGTATAACTGCTGTTTCAGCCCTCTCTCTGCTCTTGATCACTCAGTAACGCTGCCCAGCACTTACAGAATGTAGCTCTACTTAGGCTCTCTCGGGAGGAATAAAAATGATAACACTCCATTGTTCAGCCCTACGTAGAGGTTGATGAAAGAAGAAAAGGGGAAGGGCCCAACCTGCTGAGAACTTCTGAAGCCTCCGCTTTTTGGGTTACCACAGATGAGCAGTCATCATCCAACTGTGTTGTCCGGCAAAGTGCTGACCTTGGTCTCTGACTGCAAACCAGAGCCTTCCGTCTCACCCAGAGTCCTCTTTATCAGATCACATCCCGGTTAGCCAGAGGGGAGACGGGGATGGAGGACGGAGAGCAGTGAGTGGTTGTCTCAGGCTGCTGCAGTGCCGGTTCAATAATCCACAGACCAGACATATAGAATAAGAGCAGGGGGCTGGATGAGGATGGTGTAGGTCGATCCACAGGATGGACAGCCGAGTCAACATTCGTGTCTCGCTCTATATCCCCTACTTTCCCTGTTGTCAGTCTGGGTACCAATAACAAACTCAAAACTGCCAGCAATAATAACCTGTCTCAATAGAGTCTCTGTGATTCTCCCAATCCATCCGGTTAGCAAATCAGAAACCCATCTAATCACATAAAGGCTCTGAAATAGACTGCAGGTCTTAAAGGTCATAGACTACAATTTTCTAAGAGAGACAGGGTGCACTGACATTATCCATTCAGCACTAAATGGACTGAAAAAAACATGAGCGATCTGACTATGAATGATGTATGCATTAATATAGAATGTAATATTCATGTTGTATTGACAGTCCTGCAAATGTGTGATATGCCATCAAACTGTCAAGCAGACAAAGACACACAGCAGTATCTAGTGGCTACAATCTGAACAGCATAACACTGCTCAGAAGCTACACAGGACCTTTGCAATGACAGATACCATCACTGACGCCCTAGATATGACAGAATTTGAAGATTTCAAATGGAAGTCAAACAACAACATTAGCATTTTTCTCACACAGTAGTCGAAGGGGACACCTGATCGAGGTTATCTTAGTTTAAAGACAGAACAGAAAAAATAGGAATTCATTGGCTCATGAATACAAATTAGCCATGCATCTCTGCACTAAAGCAAATTAACTTGGATCAGTTCGCAAGAAATCACACAGCTGTGTCGTCAATGTGTTCAATAAATGCTGCAGTGAGTGAAATTGCCCTAACCACCACATCTGCTCCCACCAGCGTCGGCCAGCCCGGCCTTTTCATCCATCTTTTCACACTCAATATTCCATTAATGGGGAAAGCAATTTTCAATCGAGTAGCCTAATCCACAATGAGAAACATTTTTCATTGCTCGTACACTCAATCTGCTGCTGAACATAAGCTTATTGAAACGTTAGGGTTTTTCGGCCCTCAGACAATATACCTTCAGGAATATATAGGAAGTATAAAACACAAAGCGTGATTATTGTTACAAATCTTGCGATCAGGCAGTCAGATTAACCGGACAAATCCATACAGATCTTCAAGGTGCTATGATGAAAAATAGGTGTGATTACAGAGGACGTGCACACTGTCTGTTTATCCGAAGATTTTTTCTTGATTTTCAGTCAGGACATTGCACCATTTACTGCTCTCGCATAACAATGGCGCAGGAAAGGCAGGTAGATATTTATTTGTTTTTGGTGTTTATTTCTTGTTTTCTGATTGCTGCTTTTACACGTACATCCACAGCAAGTATAGCCACTGTCAGAAAGCACTTCCAGTAATTAAAATGTCATATTATAATTGCCTTTTTTTGGTCCACTTGGGTTAGCAGGAAAAGCTGAATTTGTAGCTGGTGTTACCATTTTTTCACTCTTTTGGCAGCTGGATGCACTTAAGTAAATCTCCTCCTCATTAGCTGCTCAACACACCACTGGTCACCAAACTAACTTTGCCTGCTCTGACTTTTTGTACTGGGCAGGCAGTGTGCAAGGGTTCATCAGCAGCTTGGAAAAGGATGCTTGCTATACTAAAATGGCATTAATGAAAGCAGTGAGCATGAAACAGAAAGGTAGCTACCAAAGACAGCATCCAAAAAAGTTGAGCAGACTATAAAGTGATTCATCACTATGACCTTTCACATAGTATTTCGAACCATACTTACTATTTTAATATTATAATTAGTAATAGTATGTCCAGTATATGTATAGTATATTAATCCATATTCATGGATTGGTACTGCTATTACAGTGAGAAAAGTTGTGGCAGCAAGTGCTCACTTACTCTAAAGTAAAAAGTAAAATACTCACAGTGTCATTTATTAACTTACCAGATGGACATACAAATAATTTAAAGTACCTTTACGTTGCTTCTCACTTTAAAATCAAACACTGTAATCTGTTAACATGATCACCCCCCCAAAAAAGAGGTTAGTTCTCAGATATGCTCTCCAGAAAGATTTTCCTTTTGAATACAACATCCATCTTTCACCTTTGTGGCTGCTAACTAATCACTTCTCCTCTCAGCCGTCTGGTGAGATGAGAACGGTGTGGGACCTGCTTCTCTCTGCAGTGGCTCCAGTCACACTCAGGCTCTGACAGAATGCGGCAGAAAGAACTGTCATCTGAATTCAACAGAGGTACGGCTACAGAAACTCCTTCTTTCCTCCAGAGAAGGAGCTGAAATGACTCAGGTAGAGAGTTCTTTCTCTGACAACATGAAAAGAATGATGGATGATAAATAGACTAAAAAAGCACCTTTTTGTGTTTGTTTTTCCTATGTAACATATTTAGATTTTTGTGAGGTGAATCACAAAAGCAGATGCATAAAAGCACAAATTTCACACAACTTAGGCTTCTCTATGATAGTACCATTAAACGGTATTACCTTGTCTCAGTCTGCCTCTCCTCCTTCTCCAAACTGGGGGGCTCCAGCTCAGCCACCACCTCTGTTTCATGATCAGCTGAGTCGGTCTTCCAGCTGAGGGCAGACAGCTGCAGCAGCATGTCCCCATCCCGGCTCGGGCATCGCCACTGCCCTGTTTTCTGCTCTGACTCCTGCCGCTCCAGTTGTGACTTCTTAATCAGTACTCAAGCTAATCTGGACAGTGAATGACTCATTCTAAATAATGTATATCATCACACAGTGCACACCTCAGGCCTGCAGCTCCTAATGTATTCACGCACTGCAGGTTCCCGGTTAAATATTGCAAGTCCAAACAAAGCCTTGATGGAAAGCTTCCTGTCTGTCATGCAGCACAAACGTCCACTGTACCAAACACTAATCGGCTCTTTGTTTTCATCGCCTTTATTCAGTCCACCGCTTCAACCTCCAGGTCCATTTATAGGCCTGGACAGTGCTGTACAGTATGTATTGTTTAACTGTCACAAGCCTTGTAATAAGTCACTGAGGACATAATATTGACAGCGCAGCCCTGCTTAGAAAAACCTTCCGACCTCAAGTGAAAGTTCAAGCCACCTCATGAGCAAGAACAGAAGATGGATGCACAAATATAATAGCCTGAATGGATTTAGACATGATACAAGGATATACCATAATGACAACAGTCAATATAAATCACCCCACAACTGAGGCAGGGACTGGCTACATCACCAACAGCCCTTTTGGCCATGAATCCTAATATCAATTTCAGGATCCCTGTGCTGGCTGCTGAAAGTGATGTTAGCATGTGAGCTGTTGCCATCTACTCAGGGTTAATGAATCCTGTTTCAAGGAAAGGCTGTGTCTGTCTGAAGGACATTAAGTGTCGTTAATGTCGCATGTAGTTTGCATGTGTGTGAATGAGAATGAGACATTAAGTTCTCTCCATCTTCCACTGTAATCGGCACGTGTGCCTGTGCAACTGGAATTACTGACAAGGATTGACAAAAAAGCAATACGTCATGTTGCTCTCTGCTTTACCTTGCAATGTACTAAGCCTTTTCAGTCACCATTTTAATTCTCTGCACACCGCACACGGCGTAATGGCAGGAAGAGCAATGCAACAAGCTGCGACGTAAATCAAAATGAGCAAGCCAAAGCTAAGGTAGCTGGCATTCTGTCAAACGCTACGACTTTGATGCTGCAATAACAATGACCAAGGGCCACATGTGTTTTCATTTGATAACTTGCTAATTTCACCAGCGAGTGCAAAATAAATGCAGGACGGTGTCGCCTCGGTGAACACTTTGAATACATTTCCCACCAGCAGTCATGCGAAACCAGGGAGTAAATCAATCCACCTCAAAAACAGCTCCTGCAACATGTTAGAAGGTTGCAATTATTTAGTCCCCAAACACACTGATTTTCCTGCCAAAATCAAGCTTTTTTTACTCTGTAAAAATGAGGCAGGAGTAATCCCAGCCATCAAGACTTGCATGTCAAGAATGACACAGCTACACACGTGGACAAAATTGTTGGTACCCCTCAGTTAAAGAAGGAAAAACCCACAATTCTCACTGAAATCACTTGAAACTCACAAAAGTAACAATAAATAAAAATTTATTGAAAATTAAATAATCAAAATCAGCCATCACTTTTGAATTGTTGATTAACATAATTATTTTAAAAAACAAACTAATGAAATAGGGCTGGACAAAAATGATGGTACCCATAACTTAATATTTTGTTGCACAACCTTTTGAGGCAATCACTGCAATTAAACAATTTCTGTATTTGTCAATGAGCGTTCTGCAGCTGTCAACAGGTATTTTGGGCCACTCCTCATGAGCAAACAGCTCCAGTTGTCTCAGGTTTGATGGGTGTCTTCTCCAAATGGCATGTTTCAGCTCCTTCCACATATGTTCAATGGGATTCAGATCTGGGCTCATAGAAGGCCACTTTAGAATAGTCCAACGCTTTTCTCTCAGCCATTCTTGGGTGTTTTTGGCTGTGTGTTTTGGATCGTTGTCCTGTTGGAAGACCCATGACCTGTGACTGAGACCAAGCTTTCTGACACTAGGCAGCACATTTCTCTCCAGAATGCCTTGATAGTCTTCAGATTTCATCGTACCTTGCACACTTTCAAGACACCCTGTGCCAGATGCAGCAAAGCAGCCCCAAAACATTACTGAGCCTCCTCCATGTTTCACCGTAGGGACAGTGTTCTTTTCTTCGTATGCTTGGTTTTTGAGTCTATGAACATAGAGTTGATGTGCCTTACCAAAAAGCTCCAGTTTGGTCTCATCTGTCCAAAGGACATTCTCCCAGAAGCTTTGTGGCTTGTCAACATGCATTTTTGCAAATTCCAGTCTGGCTTTTTTATGAGTTTTTTCAGCAGTGGTGTCCTCCTTGGTCGTCTCCCATGAAGTCCACTTTGGCTCAAACAACGACGAATGGTGCGATCTGACACTGATGTACCTTGGCCTTGGAGTTCACCTTTAATTTCTTTGGAGGTTGCTCTGGGCTCTTTGGATATAATTCGAACGATCCGTCTCTTCAATTTGTCATCAATTTTCCTCTTGCGGCCACGTCCAGGGAGGTTGGCTACTGTCCCGTGGGTCTTGAACTTCTGAATAATATGAGCCACTGTTGTCACAGGAACTTCAAGCTGTTTAGAGATGGTCTTATAGCCTTTACCTTTAAGATGTTTGTCTATAATTTTTTTCGGATGTCCTGGGACAATTCTCTCCTTCGCTTTCTGTTGTCCATGTTCAGTGTGGTACACACCTTTTCACCAAACAGCAGGGTGACTACTTGTCTCCCTTTAAATAGGCAGACTGACTGATTATGAGTTTAGAAACACCTGTGATGTCAATTAAATGACACACCTGAGTTAATCATGTCACTCTGGTCAAATAGTTTTCAATCTTTTATAGAGGTACCATCATTTTTGTCCAGGCCTGTTTCATTAGTTTGTTTTTTTAAATAATTATGTTAATCAACAATTCAAAAGTAATGGCTGTTTTTGATTATTTAATTTTCAATAAATTTTATTTATTGTTACTTTTGTGAGTTTCAAGTGATTTCAGTGAGAATTGTGGGTTTTTCCTTCTTTAACTGAGGGGTACCAACAATTTTGTCCACGTGTGTATTTCACAGGATTCACTTTCAGCTAAGGTGATCCGAGAAATTATGAGAAAGAAACAGCAAAATTGCCTGATACGATGATAATGAGTGTTCGAGACGCATAATTCAAAGTACAGACCCACTGTGGCTCAACATCCACATGTAAATTGCATCTTAATATACTTGTCCATCACATATTTCTATTCCATACATGAACTAAATGAGTACATTTTGAAGTAATGGTAACAAATGACAAATGAAAGTCAGTCTATTTTACACAGTTACATAATTGAGTTGCAACTTATCTGAGCGCAAAAATTAATCACGTCTTACATGCTAAATATGCAAAATTAAATTAGTAAGGTGACGTAGCACTTTCAACTTTGACCCTGTTCACAAAGCAAATGCGCACAAAAAATGTAATTAAATCGCAATGCAGCGTGGCCACTAATTTAAAACTTGTCAAAGAGAAAATTAAACACCAACAGCACAGTTCTTTAGACTCTACAGAAGCGCAGGCAAAAAGCAGGCGAATTTTGCTCTCTTCCTCTACAATTTAAAATAGTTTAAGATAACTATTCCCCCTGGTAATGATTTAGAGCAAAGGTTTCCGAACCTTTTAGCCCCTGAAGCCCAAAATAACTGTGTCAGAGACCCCCATTATCCTTAAAGGTCATGAAAGTATACAAACCCTGAATGCAGAGCAGCACATACATTAGTAGGAGTATCCAAACAGAAGCATAACAACAACACAAAATAACACACCAGCCTGAGAACCACATTATCATTTTATAGTCAAACTAATCCCACTGTGTGAACTGTAGTACTGAGTAAACATACAGTATGTAGGAGCTGCAGACTTACAGAGTGTGTGTGTGTATGAAAGAGTAAATGGATCCCACGTTACCCTGCAATTCAAAGGTGCTCTGAAAGTGATACTGTCATATTCTAAGTCACAGCTTGAAGAAACATAGTTCCTACAGTCCTCTGTAGAGCCCTATAGAGGCAGTTCAACAAGCACAGCTGGTACTTGTAAACAGGAGAATAGCCGGGTTAATACAACACACATCCACAAGGTGTGTCAAAGCAGTTTCACACAATAAGCAAACACAACAAATGAAAAAAAAATTGCCTTGGGAAAAAGTTGAGACTGCACCGTCAGGAGCAGAGTTAAGGGCAGACCTGCCACCTGCACCATATAAATATGTAATTAATATTTGCTCACTGGAGCACACATAGTAGGAAAGCTGCTGGTGTGATGGGATCTTATTACATGGAACATCTGTGATAAGAGGCTGGATGAACCTAATGACACAGCCAATGTCACCAATACCTTCCTCTCTGTAGCATCCAAGCATAGTTCGCACATCACACTCTCTCAGGCAGTACAATGGATGCACAGTTAGCATTTTCTACATTAGTGTACACAGAGGAGTACTCTGCTTAACTAGACTATCAGTAAAAATGGCCAGCTGCTTCACTCTTTCCGTCACCCTCACCTCAGCTTTTCACTGATCCATCTCCTGTCTGCTGCTTGGAGCAAAATGGCTCCATTTAATTGGTATTCAGTGTTGTGTTTTCGGTCTTTCTTGGTTACACTCCCCTGGCAGTCCACAAAGATTTCCAAACAATGTCCCTTCAAGCCCACAGTCATTTGCACAGACATGCAGTTATTCAGCAAATCGAGAAGCCTCACCTACCAAACCCAGTGCCGTTTCACGCTGATGTCGGTGAAATATGTTAAGCTTCAGCATCAGGGCTTTGAGTTTCAGGTCACATTTTGAGTCGAAGCAGTGACCATTTCTGAGAAAGGTTGGACCATGTCACCAGAGACTTTCTGCTGCTTCTTTGTCTCTGTGAGAAAAAAAACTACAAACTAAAGTGTCTTCCTGCCTCAAACTGGAGGTGGACCAGTTGGGAAAACATTTTAGAAGTGATGCCTGTCAAGCAAAACTCGTATCTTAAATCCACCGTGGTCAAGTTGTCTCACGCAGAATGATCCTGCACAAAGAAACACAACAGAAGTTTTACCGAACTGTTAAAGTTAAGGTCAGTTTGACAAGTTCAAAAAGAAGCTCAGTTTAATAGTTTTTTTTCTGGCATGCAATTTTTTTCTTGACAAGGCACAAAGATAACTCCTTAATTATGCGAAAACATCTTTTATGTTGGAAGAACTAAAATTTAGGGGGAAAATTTAACTTAAATAACCCTCAAGCTAGTTTGTTTTTTGGCAGTGATGTTTTGGCCTCAACAGTGCGGTATGGATTTGATGTGTTTGCAGAAAAAGAAAGCTTCATTAAGACAGCCTTAAGATAACAGCCTGTAGGGACACGGCGCTTCTGTTTTATCCCCTGCTTCAAAACTCCCTGAATGTCTCATGGCTAATTAACTCATGCTGTCCTGATCAAAATAGTCAGCTATTTAAAAAAATGCAAGCACAACCCAAAAACAGAATAAGCAGCTGGACAAAAAGGAAGGTAAATATTCATCAAAGAGCTGAGATGACGATAAAATAATGACGAACTACTACATCTGACCTGTGAATAACGTCGGGACCGGAGCCGAGTTCACCTTTATTTTTTGGTGTGAAATCAATGTGAGCTTTAGTGTGGATATCAAACACTTCTTCCTGAACTGTCTGTCCCACATCATTGTAAGCCCATTCAACAATGTGAACTGTGTCCTCAACAGGACACCATTGTACCTCGGTAGGGTCATTTTTTCCCTTGGAGGGCTATAGAATTGCACATTTCCTATGCTCGGTGAGTGCCAGTGATGTGACGGAAAGTAAACCTAACTGAGCTCAGGTTGCCCAGCTTTTCCTCTGGAATTATTTGCAACAGCTTCATATACAAATACAATGTATAAGATAACTTAATCAAGTGGCTTAGTCTTTTGTTTACAATCTAAAGACCGATGACAGCTGAGGCCGACGACTGTTATGACTTCAGCAGGAAGCTTAAAGTAGTTCAGTTCTACTTAATTATATGTTTCAAAAAAAATCTTTCATCTCCAAATCTGCACTTTTGTTTTCCTTTGCATTTGCTGTGCTGTGCTTATATTGATCTGCACCCGTCAGACATGTAGACTTCCATACACAGACCTCTTTCATCTGCAGCATTATCTTCGGGGATTGAAATGGGATGATTTTGGAGGATGATTTTCAAATTGGGTCACTTCCTTGGAGATTTGCCAGAAGTATGACAGCCAGACACACTCTATTTCAATCTGCTGCCACACATGACAACAGAGCTTACCATTAGTTTGAAAAACCCTTCCCTCCAGTTTTCCCCAGATTATACTACTATTATGTGTTAATGTCAATGTATTGGAAGTGCTGAAATCATATTAATTTAAACTATATGTTATCATAAGCTCTTAGTTGAGCTGAGCTGCTGAAAATGGCCTTTACACTTTCTATAAAAGGAGCATAACATCAGCAAGCAATGATCAGATTTAGTTAACGTCTCCAGGCCCCAGGCTGACCTACGGCGAGGTGTAAATAAATGTGAGTTTTTGCCACAACCAGAGTGTCTGAACAATCCCTCCTTTGTGTTCCAACTGGGCTAAATTCCACCGTCAACACAAACCAAATCTACCGACTGTTGTCACGGCAGCACCACGCGGACTTCTGTACTTGAGTTTGTTGTTGACACTTCCTGGACAGCTAAGAGATAAGAACAGAGTAGACCGCAGCAGTTTTTATCAAACAAACTACTTTCTTTGTGCTAAAAATTTGATCTACTTCACTGGAGCCTCTCAGAAAATCAGAATCACGATTTCCACCAAGCAGCACCAAAACAAACTCACATAAATTCTACACCCATGGCTGTTTTTGGAGTATAAATAGAACACTGTAAATTCTGATTAGTTGCCAGTTATTAGCTAAAAAATAATTTTGGGAGTGCTTTTAGTAGTCTGAAATAGGGCCACAGTCCAAGTTGCCCCATTCCAATTCTTTTAATGTGATTTTAAGGAACAATCCCGTTGAGCTGAAGCCATCTTCAGTATTCCAGGTTTGACAAGCAACATTAACAACGAAAGCATATATTGCATAAAAGCAGTTCAGATGTCCCTGGAGGCTGTTTTAACCTTTAATCTTTTTAAACCAAGTTGGGTTTTTAACAACAAAGTAGTAATAAATTAACCAGGCCTGCATATCCGCTCTTTAGCTGAATCAGCTGAGTGCTACAGTTAAAAGACAGGTGAGCAGGAAAAAAGAGACAAAAGGGCAACAACAAACAATTACTGTCATTATCAATGAGCCTGCTGGTTATTTGTTGGAAAAAACTGCCCACAAAATGTCATAAAGTAGTGAAAAATGCTCGTCATTAGAGCACAGACCAGTAGGACGTCTGCAGCTGCCATGTTTTGTCACACTGACGATCCAAAACCGCAAAATATTCACTTTACTGTCATGTGTGTCAAAGAAAACCATCCCTCCTCACGTGTGTGAAGTTCAGAAACAGCGATTTTTTTATGTTTGTGCTTAAAATGGACAACTAAAGTGATTAGTCAGTAAGTAGCAGCACAGTATTGATTAACTGATTAATCTTTGCAGCTCAACAAGCCACCTCTCCTGTAGAAACACTGAACAAATACAGAAACCTGGCACTGTGTGTGTCCACAATACATGAAATAAACTGATAAAGATATGTAAGATAAGACCTCCACAATGTAAAAAAATTACAGTACACGAACACCAACACAGTCTGAAGCACAAGCTCAACTGGTGTCCAAAATCAGCTGAACTCTAACAATCCTGGAGTGTTCCTGTTCACGACTGACTCCAACAAATTAGCCCTTAGAAACAAAGAAAGAAGCAAAGAGCAGGAGCAAAACAGGAACCTTTGACCAAGCCAAATGGGCAACAAGTAGTCGACTGATTTCACAGCCGTGACATTTAGGCTGCCGTATATCAAGCGACCTCACAGATGTATTGTTCCAGCTTCTTACAGAGAAAAAGTGAGTGAATGAGGGAAACACAAAGACCGCCTTTATTCTATACACAATATGGCTCAGCAACAACAAATTTGTTGGCTGAAGCTCTTTTATGTGTGTTTAAAGCCTTTTTTGAAACTATGTTTGGAGGTCAGAATAACGTTCAAAGTAGCTATTGCATACATGGACATCCATTAGTTGGCATTATCTGTAAAATTATTAGAATATCTCTGTTATTATACTGCCATTGCTAAAATGAAATAAATGTCTACATAGTTCATTCAGATCTATTTGAGAAATGCAGCAAATACCTCATATTTGTACCAATCAACCCCAGAAAACCTGCAGCTATGAAGATATAAAATCCTCCATACAGGCCTTCTGTCTGGAGCAAATGGGGCAAACTGAAAGGGCAGGTCCTGGGCTACCCTTAACCAAGCTACAGAGGGAGGAGTCTCTGTTCACAAGGATCCAGATCCAATGCAGATGTCTCCGCTTCGTTTTAAAGTAGCACGTCCATTTGTCATTGTTAGTCCGACTTATCTGATCGGTTTCAGCATAATTTTGCTCTCGCTGTCCTGCTTTGCATCGTAGTCAACGCCTGATACACACTGACAGACACAAGCCAGAACCTGGAGATCCACTGCATGCTACAACGCGGAAAAATAAAGCACTATGTACAAACAGGACAAGAAAAATGCCAATAATGCTGCAGTGCCATTCAGTGATTCCCAACCAGAATATTACACATCCATTTCAATGCGGAATGTGTGAGTCTGACAATAAAAAAGGAAAACTTCACAGTGCCGCATGTGACTTTGAAAATCCTGTCCTCTCTGCTTCAATAATGCAATCATGCCATACATCTCTGTCAACACATGGTCACACCCCTTTGTAGCAACCTTTACAGTCTCTCTCTCTCATTCACTGCCACACACACACACACACACACACACACACACACACACACACACACACACACACACACACACACACACACCACTGCTGTACACCTATCTAGTGGAGAGAGTAGAGGTCCTGCATGGAGGATGTGAGGAGAATTTTAATAGGCTTCTTCCTGTCCTGCTAAAGCCTCTGCCACTTTCCTTTCCCTCACACATGCAGGCTGAGATAATTGCTTTCACCTATCCAATGGGACCCTTGTGTGTTAATCCATATGTTGGGTGTGTGTTTATTTGTCATTTGTCATCTTACTGTGCATGCATGCTTTGTAGATGTGCAATCCAGTGTACGTGCTTGAACAAAAGCATTCCTCAAACAGCACTTTTAAACAGCAACACGGGATTTCTCTCTCTCGCTCTCTCTCTCTCTCTCTCTCTCTCTCTCTCTCGCTTTCTGCACGATCCATGCAACAATGCAGCCCGATCCACTCACTTGATGAAGTAGCTGGCTCCTTCTTCCGTGAAGCCCTCTTCCCATCCTCTCGGCAGATCTATAACACGAGCGAGAACACACGTTGAACAGACGGAAAACACGCTGCAGCGGCTGAAGAAACAGAGAAGAGGTGGAGGGGGAGAGAAAACAGCAGCAACAACGTGCCCCCCTTTTGGTGTGTGTCCCTGCAAATCAGATCGTTTGTCGCGTACCTGAGCGGATCATGTGTCCCGAGTTAACAGGCTCACCAGTGCGTGGATGTAGCCAAGTAGTGCTGTGAGTTTTATCACTGCAAGAAAGACACCTGTTACTGAACGGTAATAAAACAGCACAAGAAGGCAAAAAAACACAAAAAAATCCAGCCCCGTTAAAAGTGACCTCCAGCAGTTTAAAAGTGGCTCACTTAATAAAGAAGACCCGGCCATCCCTGCAAACTCCGTACGACCAGTGATCAGGTAGAGTGTCCCGTCCGAGAGGTGCCGCCATGATCTCTCCTCTCTCCCTCTCTCTCCGCAGACTTTTTTTCTCCCTTTTCCAGGGAGCCCAGATAATACCACCACCGCTAGGGCTGCATAGTTTTTAAAGGGGAAGAATACCAAACTGAAGCTCCCTCCGCCTTTCTGTTGTAGTCTGAGCAAACCTGATCCCACCCAGCAGCAGCAGCAGCAGCCTGGTGGATGATTAAAACAAAGTTCAGAGCTCTCCAGCAGAGGAATCATTTAAGCCTCCTGCAGAGAAAAGCTGGGTGCAACTGCAAAAAAAAAGGGAGTGGAACATTGCAAGAGAACGATTTTAGCACAAAGCAGAAACTAAAAGCACGATTCTAAAATAGTATTATATTTGGATTCCATGAAAGCAACATAAAGTCATTCAAGGGATATTAACAGGCCGGGAGTCGCTAATCAGGAGGACCGGGACACTTCCCGGTGGGCAGGCCTGATGTTTGGGCCTCCAGGGCCGGTGTTCACTTTTTGTTTTGTTTTGTTTATGTTTTTTTGTTTGTTTGTTTGTTTGTTTTGTTTGTTTTTTTGGGGCGGGGGCGGTGTTGAGTTATGGCCATAGACTGTATATAAAGATGAACGTAGCATCTGGCTCCAAAAATGAAGCCCACCCGGAAGTATCAAAAACTTGCAATATCACACCATCCGCTGGGGTTGGCTCTAAAATTCATCACCAGAAAAAATAAAATTTGATAAACTGATTTTCTACAGCTCAGGATTTTTTTTCCTGTTCGTTTTCATGGTCAAAATGAGAGATCAGGTGGCCGATCTTAAAATAAATCAAGACTGAATTTAAAAATAAATCATTAAAGTTGGCGGAGCCAGGGGGCGTGGCTATACTTGATAGTCTTGTCTGGAATGATTGACAGATCCTTTAGGGCGAGGCTTTCAGCAGGCTTATTCCGTGGAACTTGGCTTTCACCCACATTTAGATTAAGTTGTCCTCTAGTTATTGTTATTTTCCACAGGTTTTCAGTTTGTTGAGTTATTATTAGTTGTCGTTCACTGTAGCCATGGCTTGATCCTCCGTTAATTGCACTCACAGACCCTCAAAGGGTTCCATTATCCATTTTTTTCGGTAAGTAAATGTTTGCGTTTCATATGCAATTTTACCATTAAATATGATGTGTACAGTGTACCCCAAAAATCTGTCTTTTTTCTGAGGTGTCATGGCCTAAAAATGAGACATTCGGCATCGATGCACCTTGCTAATTTACTTTGACAACTAGTGATAAAGTTTACTTCAATTTGTGGAAGCTAACGTTGTTAGCGTAGGCTGAATTCCGAAAGCAGCAACAGAAGCCTCTGCAGTAAAATGTGTAAAATGAGTCTTCAGCTCTCAGTCTGGCCCGCCCATAGACTGGTCCTGCCCCGAGTTGCTCTCCGGTCCAGCCTGTTTGATGACGCTTTTTATGTCACTGGCTCCAAAAAAATCCAAAATGGCGACCAGGAAGTAGCAAAATCTGGGCTTCATTTTCTCGGCATTGAAACCAACAGGTGACATCACGGTTAGTTCACGCCTGGTTATGGCACTGGGCTGATCACGTATACTGCTGCAACGGTTCCTGGCCTGGGCCGCCTCCGTCTCCACTGGCAGCTCTTTTTTCTATTTTTTTGCAGGCGCACCCTCTATGGCCCGTGCACATGGTCAGAGGTGTTTGTAAGATGTTTAAGTTTGTTGGTATTTATTGGTGGAGCAGCACATTTTCCACAGACAGTTTTACTGTTCATTGTCTTGTTTTAATCAGTTTTAAGTTCAGTAATTCAGTTTTTCGGCTGATTGGACCAACAGTCAGCTGGACCAACAGACACTGAAGGACTAATAATATATAGGTGAGGAGCAACACAGTAACAGTCCAAACGCTGGTTTCCAGGGGGTCAGACAAATATTTATTTGAAAGAGTAAGTTTACAATAACACAACATGTGAGCTGGTGTTAGTAAAATAAAAATAAATAAACGGAACTAAAAGTGAACTTCACGTTGACATTGATGGGCATTCCAACCAGGAACAAAGTAAAAGATCATCAGTACAAAAAAACCTCTTCCTGTTCACCTCTTAAAAGCCAAAACCAGTAGCAGTCTAAACTGAAACTGGGTTTGCAGGTCTGACTTCGATGTCAAAGGAATTTTTTTTATCGGATGAGCTTTACTATACCTGCAAGGTACCCAAAGCACTTTACAAGATACATCACATTCACACACTGATGGCAGAAGCTGCCATGCAAGGTGCTAACCACGACCCATCAGGGGTTAGGTGTCTTGCTCACAGACACCTCCACATGAACATGAGGGGCCGAGGATCGAACCGGCAACCCTCCGGTTGCAAGACAGCCACTCTACCCACGCCGCCCCACTGAGTTAAGACGATGCTTATGGAGCTGTAGGTTGCTGGTCAAGACCAGACTGTCTTGAATTGTATCAAAATTCTGACAAAGACAGAACAATGCCAGTGGTGGGTCTTGAACCTACTACTTTCTGCTTGGTAGGCTCTCTTCTTACCCCCTGAACTACTCACTCAGATACTAATTCTTCTTTTTTTTGCACTCTTGTCATCTATTATTTGTCGTTTTCGAGGGTTTTTTTTAACTTGAGTTTTGTCTCGACCGTTTTTCCCGGGGGGTTGGACTTCAGCCTTTGTCCTGGAGGGTTGAACCCTCAGTTTCAAGACTTTCCAAAGCCTCCAGACCTCCCAAGTCCTCAAGACCTGAGCTTTCACACAGTCTGAGGGCTGAAAATTTCTAAATCCCACAGCAGATCTCTGGTAGATTTAACTTTCAGACAGTCCAAGGACTGATATCTTCTAAGTTCCTGAGTAGTCCTCTGTTAGTTTGAACCTTTAGGCAGTCTGAGGACTGAAGTTTTAAAAGTTTCTCAGTACTTCTGTTAGTTTTAACTTTCTGGTTAACAGAAGCCTTAAAACTTGTGGCCATGAGTCTTGATTTCACATTTAGACCATCCATCTGAGTTCTTCTCAGACCTTCACCTGTGGGTTCTTTAGAAATCCTGAACAAACTTTGATTCTCTTCACTGAACAGTAAAGTTTGTGGAGATCAGAAGGCAACATTAGTTTGATCGATGCCTTCAACTATTAGTAGACTTTATGTGGAAGCAGTTTTCTTAAATGAGCTCTTAGTAAATCTGTCCACAATCAAACCAAGAACATAGAAAGAGGAAATGTTTGAAGAAACAGCTTCATGTTTTCATTTCAGACTAGGAAACACTTTAAGACTTTTATCTGTTTTTTGCCTTTTTGATCGTTTACTGTCTCTTCTGTTTAATTTGATCTTGTAAAGTCTAACTGGTGTCTTTTCAAATGTTTTGCGTTTAGCTTGATTCTTCTTAAATGTTTAGTTTTGCTCTTTTCTCACCTTTTGTTCTTTTCTCATGTCTGATTTGATTTTGAAATGCTTTGTGTTTTTAATGTTTAATTGTTTTTTTCAAATGTTTTATTGGCTTGTTTGAAAAAATTCCTTCTTTCCCAATGTTTAATTCTTAGATTAAATATTTGTTTAGGTTTTTCTTTTCAAATGTTTTACCACCTTTTAATGTTTAATTTTCTTTTTAAATGCTTCATTGTATTTTCTGATTAATTCCTATTTAAAGTTTTATTGTCTTGAAGATTTATTTTTCTAATGAAGCATTTAATTTTTTAACTTAATGTTTTGTCTTTTTAAAGGTTTAATCTAATTAAATGTTTTTGTGTTTCTTAAATGTTTAATATTCTTCTTGTTTGTTAGTATTTTTTAAATGTTTATTTATCTAAAATATTTCTTCTTTAATGTGTTTGTTGAAAAAATATTTAGTTTCATAATTACATGTTTTGTGTCTTCTGGATAATTATCTAATTAAATATTTTGTCTGTTTAATATAATTTAATTGTATTTAATGTTTAATTTTCTTTTTAAAAGTTTAATTGCAATAAATGTCTTTTCCTTTTAATTAAACATGAAATTTAGGTTAGTTTCAAGAAATATTCCACCTTAAATCTTTAAATGTTGACCTAAAAGGTTGGTTTCAGGAAGTATTCCACCTACAAGATCCTCACACATCCACCTTAAAGGAACATTGCACCAAAAATCCCTGGACATGCACCTAAAATGTTGGTTTAACTGAGTATTCCATCCAAAATCCTCAAAGAGACCTGAGGGTCTGTTAAAAGGAATATTCCACCTAAAACCTCAACTAGGGCAGTAAGTGTAGCAGCGACAGCAGAAAGAGGTCCTGTCTGGGTGGAAGAACAGCATCCGAGTGGCAGCTCCCTTTCTGCTCTTACCTTACTCACTAAACTCAAGTGCCATGGAGGACTCGAGTAGTTGTTTCCTGCTGCAACCTTTTTCAGCTTTCTTCCACATCCGATCACTTCAGACCCAGTTTTTGTTGACGTTTTTGACCCTTTTTCAGAGGTTTAACCAATCCAAGAACATGAAGTACATCATCGACATCGGTCGTGATCTAAAGTGGGCTGGTCTGAGGCATGAAACTCCAGGGCTGAAAATGAGTCCCACTCCGGCCCTGGATATTAACCCTCCTGATGTCTTCATTTACGGACACCAAAAAATGACCAAAGATGTTAAAAAATTTCCCCAAAATGTCAAAAAATGTGGACATCAGAAGTTTCCCTGTGAAAATATATATTTTTCCACATTTTTAAACTCTAAATCAGGTCATTTTGACCCTCAGGATGACACGAGAGTTAAAGGATTAAAGAAACTCTAAATGCTTAATCAGAGACAGCCATGTCTGAAGAGGAAAGTAGGAGTTAACTTTCCAGCCAGCCTTTCAGTCTTTTATTTGTTTGAGAGCAGCACCATTCAACAGTGGAGACTTTTTTTTGCACAAGAACAGAAAAAAGTTGGTCACAAACAAGATCAGATGACATTTCAGGGCTCAAAGCCAACTCGGTGACATTTTTGGCTGTCTGTATATTAGTGCATGGCATCACCTTAAAGCACCCTGCTGCACCCTTCTTACTTCACAGACTTTTATTTTGGAGAAGCAAATGTTTAAACACTGCTTTGTCTTCACTGAAATGGATAAAAACATGAGGCAAACACATATATGTAACTCAAACCATGTGTGCAATTATAGTTGAATAACTGATTGAACAGGAGTTTGAATATACAGTGATGGAAAAAAATTGGACATCCCATATATTTACATGTATATTGCATTAAGAATCACTCGTAGGTGTGCTCTTCAAACGCAATCTCTTTTAGTAGAATCACAGCCGCAATACTCAACAAATCCTAAAAAGCCATTAAAAACTTACAATTGATTGGTTCCATAAAAATAATACATTTTGAGTATTGGGTAATTTTGGTAGAATTTAGTTTTGTTCGTTTTTTTGCAACCAATAAACAAAAAATATATAATTTGTATTTGTTTGTGTCCGTCTAAAGCAGCCACACATTTTGAAACAAAAAAGATTTTTCTACAAACATTTCATGATAATATTTGAGATTGTGTAAAATTTTGAGGGTGGAGGTTGTGGTTATTTTTGCAAGAAGATGCCAGGAGAACCCTGGTTCATCTTTCCTATATCTGAGTCATTATGACAAAATAGTGAAAATTCTTCTTCAGATTCAATAAAAAGTCAGCAGTTTAGACATGTGACGCCTCAACACAATTTTTAGCTATAATTACAAGAACAAAAATATGCATCAGAACGTGCTGTCCTGTCTTTTGCTGATGTAATTTTCTGGAAAGACTTTACACTGAACAGTAAAGTTATCTATTGATTTAGATCTCTTGTCTCTGCAGTAACACACCCAAACTTCATTCTAAAGGAATATGTTATACCAGGAAGAAAACCCATTGTCTTTTAATTTTCAAGGAAATGTAAAGCACTTGCAAGGTCTTTGTGAAGCTGTCAGTGTCTCTGACCTCACAGCACAACATACCTACATGTGTAGATGAGCCCATGTCCATGCATTAATTGCACTGGAAGCTTGAGATGAACTTTGTCAGCCTCACATCACCTTCACTGCAGTCACGCTTTGAGGGCAGAAAGCTTCCCTGACCATGACACTTTACAATAATGCTTACACTGCATCAAACGGACCTGCCTAATTTACCACTGCCACCCATAAATTTCACTTGTGCTCTGTCGGAGCAGGCAATGTTCAAAGTCACAGCAGTGTTGGCACCGGAGTTGTTTTGCTGAGCATCAAGAGACAAGAAAGCAAGGTTTCACTTCATCATACCAGACTTCTCCTAAATCAGTGTGATAATCTCTGTGTAACGGCATGTTTGAGGGTGTGAATTATCCCAGTAAACTCTTTAAACAGTCACAGAAAGACGTACAGAACCCCAGAGTTTCATGTTTTTCCTCTGGAACATAGATTACTGCCATCTTGATCTGCCCTTTGTGAGAGGAAAACACTACAGGCCGAGGAGCAGAGAGCAACAAACATCTGTCAACATTATAAATATCTGACCCACGGTTCCCTTGTGGGGAGGCTTTGCTGAAATATTCTGCAGTGGTTTAAGGCGCTGTTCCTCAAAAATAGTGGGAGATAAAGCACTCCTCGGAAAAAACGAAAAATATTATACTACACGAGCTCTACCAAAACCTGTTCACTGTAAACTTCTTAAAGTCTTATCCGTGTGACAGAAAGTCATAAAGCAAAAGCATTTTCTCTGCGTTAGTATGTTTCTAGCCCTACAGGATTCTTATCACATAAGAAATGAAACAGCTTAATAAGTACGAGTAGGAACATACCAAGTATAGACTTCAAACTGGGCACAAAGGGTTAGTGAATGCTTTGAGGAATTTCTAAATGATGTGAATCATATGTTTTGGCCTTTGCAGTCACCAGATCCAATCCCAGCTGAAAAGCCTTAAGGAGAACTGTTAGACAGTGCCCTCTACGCCATCAATATAAACATTACATGTTTGGTTTTTCATACATTTTTACATCCATCTGTATTTTATCTTTAAATTAAAAATTGTATATATAATAGATATATTAGGGTTTTCTTTTGTTTTCACACTCATGTATTTAACCTTAAAGAAATGAACCAATCATGAAACGCATGATTACATCTGTCACATCATCAGAACAGCACCACCCACCTACAACAGCCCAAAGAAAAAGATATGCAGTATTTTGGGGAGCCAGGGCTCTGCATTATGAGGCCAAGCAGAGACCCAGAACAGGAATGAAAACTGTTTGAATCAATGAATCCTTAATTTTAGTGTAACTTGCTGTTTATTCCTCAATCAGTCAGTCAAATAAAGGAGAGCTTAGCTGAAAACATACATAAAGACTGCTGTGTAATCACCCTGTAGCCGTGCTAGGTTCCTGTTATTTGACCTTGTTATGATTTATCATCATCCCTTCTACACAGACATCCATTTATCTATAATAATTTACACGCACAAATACACACATAGTTGCTGCGCAGTCCAGTGCAGCTCTGCAGTACGGTCTCTGCTGGTACTGCTGAATCCTGCCTCTTGGCTGCCAGAGGCTCACAATGCAGCAAGGTGACTCAATGTTATTGTCTTCTCCTCAGAGAGTCTCCTCCCGCTGAATCACAGCTTACCAAAGGTGCTGAGCAGAAAATGAAATAAAGATTGTCTCGCTCTGACGTTCAGCTCTTCAGCTAGGAATAGTTTGGATCTTAATCTATTTGGCAGACGCCCACAAAGGAAATCAATAGCATCTTTACTGAAATGCTTTTTCAAGGTATCCCTTAATGTCAGCACAGTAAGGTGTATAATGAGTGTGTACAGGTGTCTCAGAGTGCCTGAATTGTTATTAACGCACACAGTGTAGGGTAATATTTAGATGGTAGTCTCCTTTCCATTATGCAGCACATTTAATCATCATATAGTTGTTGATTAGAAAGAAGTGCTGATCTTCCCATCTGCTCTCCTTCACTTTCCATTTCAGTTATGATCTAAGACATTGATTAATTACCTCCCAGTTCATCCAACTATTACACTGACATCTACAGGGCAGGGATGTTCTATTTAGTCATAAGCTCACTTAACCAGATAGAAATTAGATTAATTGTCTTGCTGTCCCTGCCAAAGCTCATAAATTTTGGGGTTTTCATTCTGTAGCACTCAAATTTCCAGTAGAAACCCAAATGTTTTTAAAACTCCCTGGCAACAAACTGCAAGTCTTCATTCAAGTTGATCCATTGTTTAAAGAACTGCAACAGAAAGAGGGCATTTGACCAGAACAACATTTAAATATTCCCTCTCAAAGCCTGCTTTTATTTTCTGCCCTGGAATTCAATTTACAAAACAGCTACAGCAGGTGAGGGTGCAAACAAGAATTAGAATTTCCCAGCTGGTTTTAATCATTCAGTCATTAAGTCCTGTGCCTCCCAGCATATTGGACCAGTTCAGCAAACATGGATTTCTCTTCATCCAGTAATTCCACAGGGATCTTAATGTCGGCAGTAATGGACGCAGCCATCACATCACAACAGCCCCCTCTTCTGGAGAGATTATATTTCAGCATGTGAGTCTGCGAAGCACAAAATGTTGAAGTAAAGATCATTTACAAGGTGAATGATATCCATTATAGTCTGTGCACATCTACTCTCACAGGACTTTTACAAGCAGTGACATTTGTCAGCTTTTCAGTCTGTGCCACATCACGTTCTACATCATGCTAGACTCGGTTGCATCTAGTTGTAGCTAAAGCGGTAACTTTAAACAAATAATCAAGTGGATTATTCACACAGTGCTTCAGGGAACCTCAACAGTAGAAATTAACACTGTAAAAAATAATAAAATTTACCCAGATATTATGTGTTACAACTACAGCACATCAAACCAATGAATGTCTGGTTTCAGAATAAACAGAAAATTGTTTCACATTAGAAATCTGCTCAAATTAAATGTCTTCAGAACAGCAGCTCCATTTACATCAGTGTTTAAGATTGATGAGTGCATTGAGACGAGTCCAACTGTAGGCACAGCCTGAAGGATCCAAGTAAGATCTCCCCATGCGAACAGTGAGCAGAAATGGGGTGAGAGGTGGACTTATACCCATTAATCACAAGCTGCTGCCTCCTGAGCTCAAAAGCTGATACAGAGCTGCAGTTTGGGATTTTTTTTTTTTTTTACATCCTTTATTTTTACAGAAATTACAGTAGAGACTGACAAAGAAGAAGGATTTGCAAACTCATGTCTTGAAAATGTCCCCATGACCTTGAGATTTGCGAATGATACAAGGTACATAATACAGGAGGAGTGTAGCCCAGAATTCAAACACAGTTAGCTGTATATTTACCAAAGTGCTCCAAATACACATTTTTTGAGGTGATTGTACTGTAGTCAAACCTTTTTCATTTTTATTTCATGCTATTCTATATTTAGCTATGAACTACACTATTATTTTGCATATAAAACATATGATATGCTTATGAAATGTATTGCATTGTTATTGGTTTAACAGCTATATGTAGCACTAATTGTCCATCTTGACCAGCTGTACTCTTAAAATGCCACAATAATGCATCAGTAATTTTATTGCAATATCATTATAAAGGCTATAAAAATACTCACAGGGACCAGTGTAATTTTCTAGAGCCTGACAGATTGCACAGACAGGAATCAGAACTGCTCTGCTGGACAAACTATGTGATGGCACTGTTTCCAAATTATCCTAAGCATGTTTTTTCTGTATAGTCTTCTGCAAAAGAAACTTTTCATATCAGTATATTGAACAACAAATATCCCACTTAGCAGGGAACATTTCCACCACATTGGTTATCATTACCTCCAAGATTGTTTTAAAGTTTTAATGTAATGTGCAAAGAATTTTTTCAGCATATTTATCATTTTCAATAATGATCCTACAGAATTAAAAGTTAACCAGACAGAATGTTGTAACGTAAACATTCAGAAAATGTTTGAAAAGATGTTGTCAAGGCCACAGGTTATATTCCATCATAACAAAGAAGGAAGTCATCAAACTAACACTCAAAAAATGTTTTCCAGAGGATATTGCGGGCTCATATGTTTTTGTTTTTTTGTGTGAAACATCCTTGTGATGTAATATAATAGCAATTGCATATTGCCTGCAATATTCTGAGGATGTTTTGGGGGAGTTTGGGTGTTGTTGAGGTAACACATAAATATTCCCACAATTTTCAAAAATGTAGATAACAAAAACAGATGTTCTTAATGCAACATTTGTCTCAGGACATTTTTTTTTTCAATTTAAACATTTTTAGGGAATGTGTTCCTGCTTCAAAGAAAAAGTATCCTTTAAGCTGAAAAGAAATTGGACCTGAAAACATTAGTAGAGCTTTGCAGAATTTTCTCGGAACATTTTCAGACCAAAAAAAAAATTCTACCTGGGACACAAATACATCAGTGACAGGCCAGTATCAGCTGATAACAAACTAATATATCAGTCAAGCTCTAGTATTTTATGTCTGATGCTTTCCATGCATTTTGCTCATAATATTTAGACTATGAGTCAATGCAAGACTTTTCCTTGTAGTATTTCAACAATCTGGTGCTACTCCCGCCGAAATATAAATCATATACATAGTATATTTATTAGCATCATCTACTGTTCATATGGAATAATAAAAAGACAAACTAAATGCCCATATTATATTATATATACTATATAATAATAATTATTATTATAATTATTGTTATTATTATGATGATGATGATGATGATGAAACAGCCCTTACTTCCACTGAATTGGAAATATTTTAGAAAAACACACTGAATTACAAGACAAGGCTAGAATTACATGACTTATTAGTAATAGGTCGTGATCTAAAGTGGGCCGGTCTGAGGCATGAAGTCCAGGGCTGAAAATGAGTCCCACTCCAGCCCTGCTACCAATAGTAGTTATAAAGCCTAACTCATATGTACCCAGATTAGCATCTATGTTATTCCTCCAAACCCATTTACGATTGGGATTACAGGCAATTCTTTAGGACTGCTCTCAAATAACTGAAATGTTACCAAATAATGTTATACTTATCAAATTAAATAACTTTGGTCTCCAGTATATTGGCTAGTTCAGTTCTTTGTACTTAATTTATTAGCATTATTTCTTTTTAAATATGTTGTTGTGTACATACTTATTTACTTCTCTGTCTACCTTTTTTCTTTACTCCATGTAGATTTCCCAAAGACTATGGGTTGAGGAAGAAGTAAGAAGCAGCTATGAGGAGAGAGGGATTTGCTGCAACTATATAACAGCCTAGAGAGAGACAGATAAATAAATAATAATTCATATTAATAATAATTCTATGGTTTATTGTAATTGTGCTGTTTATTGTAAATGTAAATAAACTCTATCCTGTTCTAGTCTAGTTCCTTGTTGTGTATATAACAGCCTATATATATATATATATATATATATATATATATATATATATATATATATATATATATATATAATAAATTAATATTAATAAATAATTAGATTACATTTGCAATTAAATCTTTTGATTTCAAAACATTTTCTACATATCTAAGTATTTACATTTATATATGGAATGGCTGAACCGAAAAGATTCTCTGGCCTCTGGACCTAAATAAGATAACTAAAATTGCAGGCTACATTTGTAGGAAGCCTTTTTCGATGTTTTTTTTCTTCAGATCAAATATTCTCTATCAATAGCACATGTTTTGACGTTGACAATAAAGTAAACCACATGAAAATCGGTTGAGAAATGAGCAAATTATGATTTCTTTTCAATGTATACTGACAGTCAATAGAAACTTTGAGGTAGAAATGTACGTAGAATTCTACTTGTAGGGGGGTTGTAATTATTCATTGTGGATTTACTGATGATCTAGTGCCCTGAGATAATGATGAGTTGTCATTTTGTCATGATTCATTGCACATGGGTTGGTCACTTTGCAAAAGTGAACCAAATACACACCAAGCAATACTCAGTGAGTATCTGCACAATTTGAGACTGGGTTTTGAAGGCCTATATAAAGGAACAAAAAAGTCCACCATTGTTAGTCCAGTGAACAGCATCATGCCACGTCTATCACATGAACGTCGTCTCCGGGCACTGGGTATGGTGGAGGCCGGTTTGAGCTACAGTGATGTAGCCAGGCGTATGGGCTGTTCCCAACCCACAATCAGAAGCCTGGTCCAAAGCATGCGCCGACGGATTGCTGCCTGCATCGAAGCAAATGGAGGCCATACTCGGTATTGACTGTTGTGACTTTGTGTTTGGCAGGTGCCGTTTTCTTTTGTGAAATTCTTTATTTTGAAATCATTCTTGAAACTTTAGATTTTTGTTTCTGCATGCCAATATGCTAAACAAATGATTCATATGAAGAAAATGAAGTTTCGGGCTTCAAAATAAAAATTATGTTGAAAAATATGGTCTCAAAGTTTTTAATGACTGTCAGTGTACATGCATTGCTTTGATTGGGAACTTTGCCCCCTCCAAGATGGCCGCCACGTATGCACGTCGCTTAGCCGGCTGCTACAGCGCGCTGGCGTATCTCCTCTTCATATCTATGTCGCCACGTACAACTCGATGCAACGCAACTTGCTACTTTGTTTGACGGACAGCTAAACTGACCAATCAGATTAACGCCGTTCCTCATACAACCTGCAGTGCTGACTAGCGACCTAGCTGCCGACATATCGCCAGCTGAGAGGAAGCGACGGCACGAAAGCAGAGCAGACGAGCTCCAGGATTCACAATAAAGTGAGTATACAAGTGACACATCTTTGGTGCTCTTTACTGAAGCTTTTAACATCTTATTTGGTGTTTTATACTTGTGGCGTAAGCTTTCCTGCTTAGACTGACAGCTTAACGTTACATAAGTACCTGGCTTTTTGGTGCTTGTCACTTATTAGCCAAATCTGTCACTGCTAAGGCTCCTATGGATATTATTAGCTAGCCAGTAATGTACAGTCTATGGAGGCTAGAGGAGCTGTTTGAATGGGGGAAAAAAGAGGAAGCTGGACACACAACGATACTTACACACAGAGACACGTTGACTGTTCATGTTTGCATACCGTGAAGTCAAAAACTTAACTATATTTAACAAAACACTGTTCTTATTCTCATTTCCAGATGTATTGGAGTCGGGCCTTTCACACCGGCTGGGTTCTGCTGCTGTTCCAGCTGATGTGTTTAGAGGCAGTTCCCATCAGTATGGACAAGACAAAAGTCAAAGAGCCGGAGAAAAAGCCTGAAGAGCCTCCAGCAAGTGTGGTAAGAAGAAACAAGACTCATACACAAGCTGAAAATCCACAACAAAACATAAATCATGCTCTGTGGTGTTGTGGCCATGATAGGAAGTTGTGATATTTTTTCTGCAGCTGCACAGATTTCCCTATAGATTAGACAGAAAATGAATCGTTTTGATTTCCACACATCAGAGTTTTTCACTGACGTTGATAATCGATTAATTGTACAACTTTTTAAATTCCAAATTGTTGCTTATGACTGCTTCTCAAATGTAGAGATTCTCTCAGTTCTTTTATTGTGATGACAGGCTAGACAAAAGCAGATAAAACATTAATGTTGGCTTGGATAACTTGTCATGTATATTTTTGTTTTTTCATTTAATAGAGCAAATGATTAATGTCCACAAATTAATTTGCATGAATTATTAATTAGTTGCATCCCTGATACTATGCAGTTATTACATGTTTTTAGCTGCTATATAGGCAATAAACGATAGAGTGCAGCTTTATTACAACAGCACTGCTAATTTCAATAAAACATCACCTCATTGCAGTACAATTCCTTCATCAGATGCTGCACTTAAAACTTATTACAAATCAGTTTCACAGCGAGCACAACAGTTCCAGATGTTCTTTATTTGTGAGTGCATAGATATGAGTGTCTGTGCACTTGTATCTGCCTGAGGAACCTTTTTATTGAATAATAAGTAAGCGGCCTTTAACCACAGAGCAGCTGGCAGTTAAACAGAAGGCAGTACCACAGTTTTGGACAAGTTTTGTCATCGCTACATCAAACATCTGGCCAGAAAACCTGACATGTTGGTCAGCAGCAGATAAGTGTTTCATGAAAGCTGAATGTTCTGTAACTCAATCCACAGAGTCTTTTGACATCAGTCTTTCAAAGCAGTGGTGGAAGTATTATGTTATTCGCCAATGCCATAAATTTTACAAAATGATAACTGTTGGATTACTTCATGTTATTATATGTAAGAGAGTTTTTATACTGCTTTTTTGTTACATTTTCTAGGACACAGGACTCCACTATGACCGGTACCTCAGAGAAGTCATTGATTTTCTAGAGAAAGATCAGCATTTCAGAGAAAAGCTCCACAATACAGACATGGAGGACATTAAGGTATGAATTTATCACAATGGTAAATTTTTCCCCACCAGCCCTGAATACAAAGTGAGCAAATCATTATTCTCACTAGTGAACTTTGAGTTCATGCTTGTCCAGGAAAGGGGTAAATCATAGATTTCTTTTATGAAATAATGCACAAAATTCATTTTAGGTTATGAGAATTTTTAAAAAAAAGTGTATTAGTCGTATTGATTTTCTCATTAAGTCATTTAATGCATGCACTGCTTTGTTCGTAGTTATAATAACGCAAAATTTTGCATTATAGCAAGGTAAGCTGGCCAAAGAGCTGGACTTTGTCAGCCATCATGTCAGAACAAAACTAGACGAGTTGAAGAGGCAGGAGGTAAACCGACTCCGGACCCTGATTAAGGCCAAACAAGACCTCGAAGGAGGGAATGGTACGTGTGCAACAAAATTTGTGTTTCATTTTGAATTATGTTTCAATTAAGATGATACATCTTGAATTTTTCATTAGACGTAGATAAATATGTTATATATGTATGTTTTTTTGTATTTGTCAACCTCTAAATAGACATCGCAGTGGACCACCAGGCTCTGCTGAAACAGTTTGAGTACTTGAACCACATGAACCCACATACATTTGAAGTGGATGACCTGGATCGGCTCATCAAATCGGTAAAGCTCATTGCTACTTCATACTAGGCTTGGGCGGTGTCCAAATTTTGATACCGTCAAACTTCCTTCACATTTTACCGGGGTATACCGTATTACCGTGACTATTACTGTTACTGGCTTGTGCCTTCACGTTCAGAAATTGAATACTCGCAGCAGTGATTGGGTGGTTGATTCGGAGATGCGTCCTTAGGTTAGAGGCGTTTCCATCTCTCGCGATCACCTTTTGATTGCAGAATTTACAAATTGCTTCATCAGTATTTACCGGCTCTCCTTTCTCATTTGCCTGGAACCTGAAATACTCCCAAACTGCAGAAGTTGTGTTCTTTTTTGACACCAAGTCAGTCTGTGCAGGATCTGCCATCTCTCCCCTCTCTCTCTCCTCCGCACTGTCACATGACGATGTCACGTTCATAAACTTTATGGAAAGTCTCCAAAAGTAGGCTAAAACATAACTGTTTAAGTGCTACTGGACAGAGAATCAATTTTAGGCATTAAATGACTTTTATTTAATAGTTAATCCTTATGTTAACCTTTCCTACTCAGCTCGTGACCCGGTCGGGAGCTGGGGGAGGACAGTTCTCCAGGGCCGAAGTTACTGTTGTTACTTCGGGGTTAACCCCCTTCACTTCCTCAGCAGTCGTAGAAGGCAAAGACACAGGAGCCCAGCCTTATTGAAGAATACTGCAGCTTTTACTGTAAATTAACAGCGGCTGAACCATACAGTTGTGCTAACCCTGCAGCTACACACCTCTTCTCTCTTACTCCCCGAATCTACTGCCGTCTTCCTTGCTCGCGCTGCATTCAGGGTCGCTCGGACATCTCACTCTCCTAGGAGCCTCATAACGGAGCCACACACTCTCATAACACTTACCTCCTGTATAAGAACATTTACATTTTTTCATGACGGTATTGGAACTGATACCGCTGCTATTTTTAAACACCGGCGGTATACGGTATTACCGTAATACCACCCAAGCCTACTTCATACTCCATCATAGGTAGACTTTGTGAAACGGTTTTATCTTGGCTCAGTGGAGTCCTACTAATGCCTTACTTGTACACCAATGATTGGAGGAAGGTTTCAGTTTGGTAGACAACGACAAACTGTAAAGAACCAGGAAACAGGAAGGCTTTAGTAGGTGTAGAGGTCAGTAGTGCAAGCAGAGAAAAACTGCTGCTGGTGTCATTTTACCCTGCTTTTAACTATCAGTACAAATTAAGAAATAGTTTTTTACAAAATGTACTTATTTCAACCTGCTCCTGTATGTCAAATGGTCTGAAAATAATTCCTTTTCTTCTTGGTGGTTTAACATAAGGTTTATTTTTGATCATTGTCCTGTTTTAGAACCCATCCTCTTCACTTTCTTGACTGACTGCATGACATTGACTGACTTGCGTGACTCTGGTTTATTCAGGTGTAGATTTGTAAACTTAAGATGGGGGCTTTTGTTATAGAGCAGCAGGTGAGACTTCCTTTTGATGACTCCTGTGTGTAGACTGTGCATCATCATTGCACAGTGCAATGTTGCAATGCCACTTCAGTGTCAGCTAAACTTTCCTGCAGTTCTTTTGCAGTCACGTGTGGGTTTTGTGTTGTTTTCCTGCCCAGAAAGTTTGTGATCCAAGGGTTTTCTTGGCCTTCCCGACCTTGTCTTAACTTCTATTGTTATGTCATGTGAACATTTTGAACAACTGAACTTGCAAACTTGAAGTTCTTGTAAATCTTTTTATTGCTTTTTCCTGCTTTGCGGGCAGCTGTTAGATTCATTTTCAGATCCTCAGTCAGTTACTCAGAGGAGGCTTTTGATGTTGCATGTTTATTCACCGATAGGTTTAAAGAGTCAGAAAATGTATCAGTTTGAAAATTGTTGTCAAATAGCAATTCCAAATGGCCATTCTTGACATGTATACAAATTTTAGAAAAGCAAAAAGGCCAGATGATATAAAAGGCATTAACATTTTAAGACAGACTTATTTTAGAAAGCGTCAGTAGCTGTATTTACTTGTTACTGAAAGAATCCTCAAATAATGTAATTACTTCTCCCAGATGTGCCCAATATTCTGCATACAACTGTAATATATATTCTGTGTTTAGTCTTTACAAGTTTTTTTTCCCCATTTACATCATGGAACATTATTTCAGCATTCAAGAATCTCTGTAAACAGAAATATAAATACAGTGTAAATCCATCTGTTTTCAACATGAAGTAAACAGCATTGTTAAGACATTGCGCCACATAAATGTTAATTTCAAGGTAAACTGTTTTCACCCGCATCCAGGCAACTAAGGATCTGGAGAACTACGACAAAGAGAGACACGAGGAGTTCAAGAGGTATGAAATGATGAAGGAGCACGACAGACGGGAACACCTGAAAACACTGGACGACGAAGACAGAAAGAAAGAGGAGGAGCACTATGAGGAGATGAAGAAGAAGCATGCTGACCACCCAAAAGTTAACCATCCGGTAAGTAAATTAGCTGCACAGACAGCATTAGAGATGTTATGTTACAGTTAATGAGAAGAAACTATTTTCATCCCATGTCATGCTACCTTCTTGTCCAGATTTGTCATGTTAAACTATGTACCAGAATGTTCAAATATGTGTTTTTCCATCTGTGATTCAAATGTGATGTGGCTTCTGTGCTGCAGGGTAGCCAGAATCAACTGAAGGAGGTTTGGGAGGAGGCTGATGGTTTAGACCCTGAGGATTTTGACCCCAAGACCTTTTTCAACTTGCATGGTAAAACCCTTACCAATGAGCACCTGTTAATATGAGATGAATAGCCGTCCATTTAGTCCTGCATAATGCATTTTGTATTATTTTACCAGTGTCTTCTTTTTTTCATATTTCATGATTTAGATACAAATGGAGACGGCTTCTTCGATGAACAGGAGCTTGAGGCTTTGTTCACCAAAGAGGTAAAGTCATGGCATGTGAAAATTTACGATTTCTTTTAGTGTGTGGTCTTTGCACCGACTGCTGTCCTCGGTGATTTCAGCTGGAAAAAATTTATGACCCCACCAATGAAGAGGATGACATGGTGGAGATGGAGGAGGAGAGGCTTCGAATGAGAGAGCATGTTATGAATGAGGTACTCAGAGCCCTACTGTCACGAACATGTCCAGGCAACAAAGCTGACCACTATTTAGCTCCAGCAAATCAATGAAGAGAATATGATAGAAGCCATTGGTAAACGTGACAGCATGTTACAAATATTTCATACTATGTACTCTTGTGTTCTTACTATTCTTAATGTTATTAACGCTGCTCATTAGTTCATTGAAATACAGTAAAATTAAAAATATATTCATAAGCTTCTTTCTTTCACACTAAGTAGTAACAATTATTTTTATAGCACATTTTGAAAACAAACTTAGAAAGTGCTTTACAATAAAAGAAAACGGCAAATAATCATCTTTTTATATATGGATACTCATGACTCCAGTGCCAAGCCTATGACTAAATTCATAGTTCAGAAAGCAAAAAACAGAATTGTCTCTTTGCATGTTGTGTTTAATAGAACTTGTCAGTGAGTAATTAAATATACAGAATAAAATATATCCTTGAAAATGTTTTTGCTCTTGTTCTCCTTCAAGGTGGATTCGAACAAAGACAGACTAGTCTCCTTAGATGAGTTTTTGGTTGCTACTAAGAAAAAGGAATTCTTGGAGCCAGATAGCTGGGAGGTGAGATGATATTTGCTAACATTACTGAAGAGTAATACAATCTGAAAACCGTTTTGTTTAAAGGAGCAGGACTCTGATCAGTGATGCCCCATTCACTTTGCATTTCTCAGACCCTGGAGCAGAACCAGGCTTATACAGATGAAGAAATGAGGGAATTTGAGGAGCATCTTGCTCAGCAAGAACAGGATCTGAACCAGAAGGCTGTTGACCTCCAGAAACAGAGAGATGAGCTGGAGAGGCAGCAGGAGCAGCTTAATGCACAGAAAATTGAGCTGCAACAGGTAAAGAGCAGTACACTGTTACTTTAAAAGGGTTGCTGCTGTAGATTTACAGTGAAACTGACATGCTTAATTTCTGTTTATGCTAATGTTGTATTTAAGTTATTAATTTAATGTGACTATCCACAGTGCAGTGTGCACTTTTCAAATAGAAGATTTAACATAAAAATCCAACATTGCAGGCAGTTGAACATATGGAGAGGCTCAAGTCACAGAAAGTAGATCCACCTCCAGAGGTTCATGGTGAGTACTGATTGCACCATTTAGTTTTACAGGCTAATCTCTGAGAATGTAAAACTGATTATTTGTTGCTACAGTTGAAGGAAATCCTGTTCCAGAGATACATGCAGTTGACAGCCAGTTACATGTTGAACAAGAGGCCCAACAACAAGAACATCAACCTGCACACCATGCTCCTCAAGATGCGCCTCAGGAAGACCATGTACAACAAAATCCAGACCTGGCTCAGCAAGGTCTGCCCCAGACACATCAGGATCTCCCACCAGGCCATCAAGAAGCTGCACAAGGCCAGCATAACCTGCCATAATAATGCTGACAACACGTCACAAGCAGACTTTTGCAGCACCTCCACTCCCGTGTGCAGAGGAGCAGTCCCACCAGAACATAAGGCCTCTTTAACCAGCATGAGAAGCATCAGGGGTTTGGAGTACACTTGAGATGAAGGAGAGCGAAACGAAAGGAATCCCTGTTATCCCTGATACCGGTGTTTGTTAATAACAATAATAACTGGATTGCAAAATGGAATTACAATTGTAAAGCAACCTACCATGGACATGTATCCTAAAAAGTTCAATTATGTCTGATCATATCCAAATATAGTTTTGATGAGCTTTTATAATCAGCTGTTTGCTGTTCAAAGTCCAGAACCTCTAAAATGACATGCTGATGGCTTCACGACCTGATGGATTTGACTGAAGAGCCTGTCTATATATCTATAGTGCAGGTGTTAATGGGGTTAAAGGTGTAAAAAATTCATTTTAATTTTACCATTTTGACATGGGTTGTCTGTCAAGATACCCCCAAACATTTCCAAAAAGAAATTATGTGCAAGACTAGTACTGAAATGTGTTTTACTGGACTGATTTTTTTTTATTATTGTATTAAAACCCCAAACAGAGTAAAGATACACTATAGAAATTTTAATCAACATACAGCATTTTTATGCTGCATCCTTTCATGTAAAAAGTAAAAGTAAGGACTTGTTGATGCATCCAGATACAGATAAGAATCTACAAGGTACAGTTAGATCTTTGCAGAAAACTCATTTTGTTTCTATCATCTCCAGCTCCCATTATTGCTACATTTTACAGTCTTTTAACCCTCAAGAAGCCAGACCACTCAGTCCTCACACTTTGGTGAGGAAATACAACACTTTTGCTACTTTCTTAATATGGTCGTTTTGCTTGCTGTTATACTCGGTCAACTGTTTATCTCCCATGAAACATCTTTTTTCTTGTATACAGTCAGATTTTCTGAGTTTTCTCAGCTTTAAAACTAAAAATGCGCGCTGTGCTTGAAAAGACGTGGCACTGGTCATTTTCAGGCCACGCTGCAGCTGTTCTCCGATGACTTTGTTAAATTAAAGGTGCTAGATTCTTAAAAATAGATATGGGAGAGATAAACAAGTCCTAAGTCCTGCAGAATCTGTAATGGGAGTTTCAGGTTAAAGTATACTTCTGGGAAAAAAACCTGCTGCTTGCCCAACAGGATTACCAAAGGTTGGTCCTCTGGAATATTGAATTTGTTACACGCTGTAGTGAGCATGTGTCATGTTTATTTATGAGTTGATCATAATTGAGCTTGATTTTGAATTTGTTTAAAGAAACAGGTTTGAAGTCAAGAAGGTAATTTTTTCAGTTAAGGTTAAAATGGTGTGTTTCTTCATAATCATCTGCATCAGTCTCAATTTGTTCTGAAGATTTTATTAGAAAAGCGGTAAAGCTCTGAAAATAAGCTACGTCAGATAACCAGCATCACAAAAATGCAGCAAACAGTTTTTTTATCTATCAGAGTGTGAGACCATAAAAACTTCTCGATTTGGCTTCTTTGCTTTCGGTTCGGGTCATTGTGTTTGGTACAAGATGTGTACTACTTTGTCCTAATTAGAAAAAGTTTAAATATTTCCCCACAGTTTGCTGGTTTGGTGCAGTTGCTGTGCTATTCAGGTTTGCTTTTTCTTTTGTCACTCACGTTGTTTCTTATAGCTAGCTGATTGGCCATGGCAAAAAGTGTTGTCGACTTTTAATGAAGAAGGCTTAATTCACATCCATTGATCATAGCATCTTTGCCTTACTGTGGTTTTACTTAAGAGAACATTTTATTTTCTGTGTGCCATGTGTTCCTTTGAAACAACAACGTGTTATAATTTGCACAAAATGTACAGGTGATGTTTCTGATCGCTTGCTGCTGGATACAAGAGTCATTTGACAAAACTGTACACCTCAGTTCAAGATAATAAAACAGTTTACCTTTCAGTTTGCATAATAGATTTGATCACTTCATTGCCAGACTTAAAATACAGTGTGAAACAGTTAAATATGAACAACCTACCGTATACATAATATTGTAAAGCAGCGGCATACCATAGCAACAAAGATCACTTAAGTTTTAAGTGATATTTTCCCAATGACAAATTATTTGCAGCACTTGAAAGGCAGTTGTTATTAATTGCATGTATGTGAGCGCAATCCACAAATTTGAAAGATGTAATTTCATCTAAATTACCGAAACCATAGAGGCTTGAACTACCTGACTAAATTCTTACGTATGTGGCTCGTTGACATAACATGCACTATATTGCCAAAAGTATTCACTCACCTGCCTTGACTTGCATATGAGCGTAAGTGACGTCCCATTCCTAATCCATAGGGTTTATTATCATGTCGGTCCACCCTTTGCAGCTGTAACAGCTTCAACTCTTCTGGGAAGGCTGTCCACAAGGTTTAGGAGTGTGTTTATGGGAATTTTTGACCATTCTTCCAGAAGTGCATTTGTGAGGTCACACACTGATGTTGGACCAGAAGGCCTGACTCCCAGTCTCCGCTCTAATTCATCCCAAAGGTGTTGTATTGGGTTGAGGTCAGGACTCTGTGCAGGCCAGTCAAGTTCATCCACACCAGACTCTGTCATCCATGTCTTTATGGACCTTGCTTTGTGCACTGGAGCACAGTCATGTTGGAAGAGGAAGGGGCCAGCTCCAAACTGTTCCCACAAAGTTGGGAGCGTGGAATTGTCCAAAATGTCTTGGTATGCTGAAGCATTCAGAGTTCTTTTCACTGGAATTAAGAGGCCAAGCCCAGCTCCTGAAAAACAACCCCACACCATAATCCCCCCTCCACCAAACTTTACACTTGGCACAATGCAGTCCCACAAGTATGGTTCTCCTGGCAACCGCCAAACCCAGACTCGTCCATCAGATTTCCAGATGGAGAAGCGTGATTGGTCACTCCAGAGAAGGCGTCTCCACTGCTCTAGAGTCCAGTGGCAGCGTGCTTTACACCACTGCATCCGACGCTTTCCATTGCACTTGGTAATGTACGGCTTGGATGCAGCTGCTCGGCCATGGAAACCCATTCCATGAAACTCTCTGCTGAAGCACTGTTCTTCAGCTAATCTGAAGGCCACATGAAGTTTGAAGGTCTGTAGTGATTGACTGCAGAAAGTTGGTGACCTCTTGGCACTATGCACCTCAGCATCCACTGACCCCGCTCCATCAGTTTACGTGGCCGACCACTTCGTAGCGGAGTTGCTGTCGTTCACACACACTTCCACTTTCTTATAATACAGCTGACAGTTGAGTGTGGAATATTTAGGAGCGAGGAAATATCACAAGTGGATTTGTTGCACAGGTGGCATCATATCACAGTTCCACGCTGGAATTCACTGAGCTCCTGAGAGCGACCCATTCTTTCACAAATGTTTGTAAAAGCAGTCTGCATGCCTAGGTGCTTGATTTGATACACCTGTGGCCATGGAAGTGATTGGAACACCTGATTCTGATTATCTGGATGGGTGAGCAAATACTTTTGACAATATAGTGTATGTTGCAGGTTTGACAGCTCACTGACACAATATTCACCA
This sequence comes from Acanthochromis polyacanthus, assembly GCF_021347895.1. Classification (NCBI taxonomy): domain Eukaryota; kingdom Metazoa; phylum Chordata; class Actinopteri; family Pomacentridae; genus Acanthochromis; species Acanthochromis polyacanthus. Next base: position 10,030,991 of record NC_067114.1, on the reverse strand, counting down.
AATGACCAATTAAGATTCAACATAACAGAGAGTATCATAAACAGAAGGTAATAGGACACAACTTTATTGAAACAGTCTCAACCAATAACATCAGTGTACAAAGAGGTGATGGCGCAAGAGGTGACAGTGGGTTTTAAAAAAAAAAACATTAAATGCCTTTATGAAAATTATAAGATCAAAAAGAAAAAGTGGCTGACAGCACAGGGCAAAAGAAAAATAATTTTCATGGAATCAGATCGACAGTGGTAGGGTATTTTTTGCATTTATTTTGTACAAAAAATAAATTAATGAAATCTTTCAAGTTTACAGGAATATCTATTTGTTGTTGTACATCACACAGACTTGCTGATAATCCTACATGTGGTGAAGTTCAGCATTTTGTGTTAAAACGTTAAGAGGATCTAGACAGACCAAAGCAGGCTGACTGATAAGTAGGCTAGGAGTTAAAAAAATAAGATTACCAATGAGAAACAAAAACATTGTTATAAAAGTGAGCTGGGGCAAACACATTCAAAAATCCTGAATGTTCAACGTGGCGCAACTTGACGGTCCTTAGGATCCTTTAAGATCGCATCGCTTGAGCGTTACCTCGAGACAAACCTCGGGGTCCTTGGGCAGCTCCCCGTTTGTAGCCTTGCTGATATCCCTCCTTGAAGAAATGAGAATATACAAAAATTAGTCATCTTACAAATTTGAAAATGCAAAGTCAGTGCATTCAGGATAATATGTTAGATGAGCTTTCTGGTGCATAAACTCTTACCCGCTGGTAGGTACTATTGGAATAGTCCCGAGATGTGTTGAACTGGGTTTGACCGTAACCACTGCTGGGAGCATTTGAGAAAGGAGGGCGATAGCCTTCATATCCTCCTGTTGACAAAAGGCATTAGAATTAATGGTGTAATTTCAATAAGTTAAATAAATACTGACATCACATGACTAATGCATCTCTTTATTATAGTTTCATGCCTGTACCTCTGAATCCGTTGGAGGAGCCCCGATACCCATTCATCATGCCACGAGAGTTCCTCGGTCCACCCCTGGGTACAGCCCTGGCATTGTAAAAGGACTGGCCAGGCTGCCCAAACCCTGCACCTGGAGAGGCATCTTCATGACCTCCTGCTGAGGGCATGACCTGGTCTTGGGGCTGGAAACCACCAACAACTGTATAAAAGCAAGACAGAAGGTTTAGAGACTTTGCTATGCATTGGTAGCCTAGCCCTGCTAGACCAAAGGCACAAGGGTCTAGGACCGCTCGACAGGGAGGAAGGCGGGCTAAAAGGTTGTCTATCAAATCACTCTGCAGCAATTGGGTAGGTATACAACCAATCAGTGCAACGAATAGGTTCCTAGAGCGCTGGAAATCAGAGGATGCGGCAGTTCGGTGAAGCCTTATTTATACAGTCAATGGGTGAAGCTCAAGTATATTACAGACATGTTAACAGAAAGATTATTCAGAGCCGGTGCTAATGGAGCTCAACGACTGTTGTCGTTTTTGTTGTCAACCCTGGTAGAGAATTAAATTCGTTGCCGTGGGTTGTCTAGCGCAGCTAGGCTAGTTGTTTCCGGTTGTTTCTGTCAGAATCGTCGCGCCTCTGTCATCACTTCGTTACGCCCGCCTTCTGACTCTACACTTCATGGTGATTCGTCCGGCCAGTTTTAGGAGCATCCAACCTCGAGCCTTATGGAGGGTAACTAGACCCACCCTGGCAGAGAATTAAATTCGTTGCCGTGGGTTGTCTAGCGCGGCTAGGCTAATGCACTGGTGGTTTGTTTAAGATTGACAACACAAAATAACTTCATGCAAGCGGAGTCATTTTATCCTATTTCAACTTTGTAACAAATGACATTTTAAGTTGCAACTGGGTGAAGCTTCAGAGCATCTTGAAATTCCAACACGTTATTTTTTTTCCTTTTCTTCATACAAGATTCTTTTTATTATTTTCAGAGTTCACTGTAAAACATTGATTGATTTTAATCATTTATTTCTTTTTTCCTCTAACACTAACAGGTTTACCCTCACCTGACTGTAACCTTTCCTGTGGGATGTCAGGCTGGTCTACAGTATTCTCTGACTGGCTGCTGAAACCCTGTCCATAGCCACTGGGGAACTGGCTTTGCTGCTTCAGAGGGTCTGCTTGGCCATCAGGAGGTACAGGTGCATTCAAATTAAATACCTGAGAAGGAAAAGAAAAGTTTTCTGTATTTTAGTTTGTACCAAAACAATATCACAACTTCTGTCGAAGGCCTGGGAAGCTGGATGTATTAAAGATTGGGAAATGTTAAATTGTTACCTGTTTAGGTGGCGCAACCAGTTTTGCTGATACCGACAGAACATGTTAACTGGCCTTGGATATTTACTTTGCTAACCCTTAGCTTGTACAAGTATTGAAGCTGACAGTTTCTAACAGAATGCATTATGTCCGAACATGTTTAAATGGACCCAGATAGAAAGCGTACCGCTTGCACTGACTGGAAAGGTGCTGCGTTGACATTGATGCCTCCAGTGTGGGTGGGTTTGGAGACAGGTGGGAAGGCAGAGGACAGGGAACTTGGGGCGGGAGACTGTTCAGATGACAGAGACAGTGAGGTCTAAGTAGGTGAGGAGGAAGGATTTTGAAAGGCAAGGAAACCAGGAATGTTGAGAAATCAGTGGGAAAGATGGGATTTTTTTTCCCCTTAAAGCTCCCCTCTATCTTCTCATAATATTCTAATTAATCAAATACACAGTAGACAACATCAGGACACGTCACAGAGCATCACATTTACATCCTCACAGAAAAGTTTTAAAATGATCATCTACATCACATAAGAAACACTTATTCACACAACTCAAAAAGAACCTAAACCATTTCCTGTTGTGCTTCCACTCTACTTACTTGTGAGGATTCCTGTGGTCCAGACACTGTAGTTGTTTGAGGAAGTCTGGACTCTGAGTGGACTGTTTGGAAGAAAAAAAAAGAGAAACATTTAAAAAAAAGAAAAAAAGAATTATGCTAATTGATGCATTACACTTCACACGGCAGTAAGCAGAAACAATATAATCTATTAGGGAATCAGTTCAGAGTAAATTAACTGGCCCATACTTGAAGGGCCTCCCATCTGCTGCAGGTCAACAGTCTGCACAGGTTTCATTGGCTGGGCAGACACGATGGCAGGGTCCAGAGCCTGGCCGTCAAACTCCAACACGGAGTCCTGGAACAGCCAAACAAGAGCAAATGAATCACTGGGTCATGAATCAGATTTAGCAGCAGTGCAGTAACCGAGAGTTGAGATGCCGTTCTGTAGCTGAAGGAACTGAGCTCAGTCTCTTCAGCAAAGCTTTCTTTCTGAAAGACGTTTTCTACAGGAAATATTCTGATCTCACACAATAATACATGTTTTGTGTTCATAGCACGACTACTTTTGAACCATCTCACCTGCATGAAGTTGTACGTCCCTTGCATCTGGGCCATGAGGTCTTGTACTGCCTGCTTTCTGACCACTGGGTCAGTTGCAGGAGCAGGAGAGACTTGGTTCACAGTAACAGTTGGTTCTGGAGCCAGCTGGGCGGGGGGCTGGTGCTGGAGGGAATTCACCATCTAAATACAGACACAAGTGAGAAGGCACATTCGAGTACACTCAGATAAAAGGAGTTCTGAAATATGCTTCATGGCCGTGGGGATGCAGCAGTGGAGCGTACCTGAGCCTCCACAGTCCACTCCTCCACTTGGTCTTTTTCTGTACTACTGTATGTAGTTTCTGGAATGAACTGTCTGTTTACAAACTGTAGCACAAGAAAACACACAAAAAAGTGATATAGCAGTCCTAAATTTAAAAAGAAAGCTGATTTGAGTGATTTTCTTATGCAGTGGAAATCTTACCTCTGTGGTTTCCACTTTAATTGGCTCTGTGTATTTTTCACTAGTTAATCCTTCTGGAGACAAGAAGGAAATGTGAAGACCGCACTATTTCAGCATCAAAAAAAATTTCTAATACATTTATCTGCTTATGTGTTTTCATGTAGTTACCAGGTTCTGACGGCTGCTCCCCAGCCTTAGACTCAGCCACCACAATCTGCTCCTCTTGTACCTCCTCTGCTTCACATGTCCCATTTTGATGGGTCTGCGCTCTGTCAAAGTAACCACTCGACAGCACTTTGTCCAGAGTGTCCTTCAGTGCCTTGTCTGGAACAGAAACAAGTCCAAAAACAAAAGCAATAGTAATGACACACAGTACTTTGCAAATGATTTAACACCTCAGATGTTAGGAGTATTTATCACACAAAACCACGAGAGAGGGATCTGATCTGCCCCCAGTTTTTTTTCCTGTGGAATGAAACAATACAAAATGTACAGCCAGAGAACTATTTTCAGCCACAAAAAGAACAACTAATGAGGCCGAACAGAGACCTGCACTGTACCCAGAAGCATGTTTGACCTAGCCAGGCTTTTTTTGTGTTAGCTGGCTAAATAAAACCCAAACTCCCAGTTAGAGATAACAGGTATCAGGATGTCACTCTAATTTTAGGTCAAGTCAAACAGAAATTAATGTTACTGCTTGACAATTTTGCATAATAAATACCAACCGAATAAGCAATTTTCTAATCTGTGTTCTATTAGCTGTAGTACCAGCAGTGCAAATGGACTTGGCAGGAAATTATGGTCAAACATTAAAAACATATTTACATTTTCTGCATAACCAACTGAATGAATGTAGCTTCCCACGGCAACACAACGCATACAGTGTGCGATAGAATAGTTGTATGGCTTCATTTATTGTATTGGTAACACAAAATTCAAGACATCTGCAGATGTATTCTTTCAACTGAGAATCTATATCGCTCACAGAATCATCAGATGGTCTGCTCAAATCAAATGTCATTTAGTGTTTTCCCTTCTGTTTACTGCACTTAAAATTAAAATGTATTCACGGCACCAGTCCTGATATCATCCCCATTTTACAGCATTTTTTGAGTTAAGTTCCACAAGAATAAATAGTGTGTTTTGTGTAGCGGATGATCAAGAGCCATGAAAACACTTACATGTGGTCCCTGCCACAGCCTTCTCTCGGCCTTCAAGCAGTTCCCACAAGTGTAGTGAGGCCTCCTCATATTGGTCAGTCAACCTAAAAATTACACAAGAGGGTAAATGCATTATTTACTCGTACGGTGTTGGCCCTCCTCCTTTTTTAAAATTCTTACTTACTGTGGAGATGACAGACAAAATTAACATATTTAGGCAGTGATAGTTATCTATCTATCTATAGCTATCTAAATCACAGACATCATACCTGATGTCATAGTTCCTATCAGGTCCCACCAATTTGTAAAACTCATCGAGGGACGTGAGGTCAGCGTCGCTGAGCAAAGGGGCGCCAGTGGCATCAGGCCGTTTAAGGTCCTGTCTGACACTGTCATCTCCCAACTGGTCCAGTAAATACTGAAGCTCCAAAACCGTCTTCAGCCGCCGTTGTTCAGTCTCTTCTCGCTGCAGCTGTTCCCGTCTCGCAGTCTTCTTCACCGCCTTTTGAATCTGAGCATGCAGAAATTTAGGACATTTACAACATGTGGTGATAACCATGACACTCCGTAGCAAGATCTCAATAAATAATTCGCTGTTAGTTACAAGTAATGTTTAAAGATCCAGACTCACCTCTTGGCCTAATGCCAGGAAGCTCTTCTGCAGCTCTCGAGCAAACTCAAGGTTGTTGTTAATCTCTTGATACTTCGACAAAGCCTCCTTTAGGCACATCAAGGAAAGAATGATGAGATTCATGTATCGTAAAAAAAGATTTTCAAGAAGAATTATGTTCCATGGAGCAGTAATGGATGAAGATGCTGCATTTTCTAGAATGTATAACAATGATAGGGTTATAACACAGAAAAAACAAACAGTTTTATGTTTTTATTTGTAATGAATATATTGCATTTATGATTTTGCGGCATTCACATCACACCTCAAAAAAAATCTAATTAACAGTAATTGTCTTATCGTACCAGCTGATCCTGATTCAGTCTTTCTCCCTTGTTCTTCTTCTCCTGATAGTCATCCAGTTTGGACTGTGAAAACATTGAAAATTGATTTTTATTTTTAAATACAATATGTAACAGACAGAAATAAAAGAAATCACATTATTGGGATTAATTATCAGTGTGATTTTATATGTTTTAGATAGATACAATCAGAAAATAGCCATATTTTAGAGGCAGATGTTAAGAAATATTATGACCAAAACCGAGGATGGTAACAAAAACAGGACATGCTCAACACCAGAAGAGTACACCTTATCTTTATTGAAAATAGATTCCATCATTTGCATTCTCCCAAATCAGTAAATGTATCAGCTTGATGACAAAAGTCCACAACACACAAAACAAAAATTCTCACAACTGAACAAAGTTTGTCGAACAAAGAAAGTGGTGGCAACACTTTTTAATGTTTAAAGAACTATAGATACCTTTTTCTTCTCCATATTGCGGACCTTCTTGTCCATCACACCAAGAATCTGCTTCATGGCCTCGGATTGACTTCCATTTCCCAGGTCTGGAATGGCAGACTGGAGAGCATTGTTGCCAACTGTAGCTGAAGGCATCTTTGGAGAGAAACGTATTATACTCTTTATAAGACTGTATTTCAGATATTTTAATGCCTGAACAAAAGAAACAAAAACAAGACGACATGGTCATCAATATCCCCCGCCACATGTGATGTCTATGAGTCTATATCCAAAATAGTGATCAAGGGCCAGAACTCTGTTAAATATTATCACACAGGTCTCATTTTCGAACTTGATCAAGGTGTCCATGGTGTGAAGCTACACGCTAAATTTCGTAATCCTAGCTGTAATAGTTTCTGAGAAAAGCTGTCCCCTTCATCTCGGACGGACGGACGGACGGACGGACGGACGCCAAACCTATATCCCCCTTTTCCACTTCGTGGAGGCGGGGGATAATAACCAAATGTGCGGACGAGCTGAGGATTCAGATAAATGGATTCGATGCTGAGATTACCTGGTATATTACCCCTCATAAGTATTGTTAGAAGCGAGGTTTTAAACATAGATTAGGCCAGCTGTGACTAGTCATAATTGGCGTTGACACTCAAAATGACATCAGTATTTCAGTTGGGTGAGTGTTTACTTTAGACTCTATCCATTTTAATAAATGTTTTCAATGAGTTCCTAATTGCTGTGCCATGACATCAGTCATTTTAACTCCAGTTATTAGTCCGCTGCAGTCAGCGTTGCTGTTGAGACAACAGCGACGACGGTAGAGTCCAACTTGCTTACATGTGAAAGCTTCCAGTGATCCGATCAATCGAAGACTTCAAGAGTATTTGAGTACACGAAACTATCACAGACCAAAAAGGCAGTTTGTAAACTGTGCAGAGTTTCGATGGCATACCACAGTAGCATAGTGCAATTTACTAACACCTGAAGACAAACACAATTTACATCTGTTTGGGGGTATTTTAATGGAGCCAGATTTCCCCAAATCCTGGACTCATTTACATATTTTGCTGTTTCTTTTGTGAGACAACGGAACCAGTATGAAATCGCGGAGGTAACATGGCTCATTACGACTACTTGTTAACCAGGTAATCACTTTGAAGCTCCTGCTCTGCACCACTTAAACCCTGATTTTATAACATGGTATCCTCTGACAGACTCTGCTGGGCATGAAATCGGATACTACTTCTAAAGTCAGGGAGCAATTATACTATAAGCAGAAGAGCGCTACTTGAGCTGATCTGTCCTGTTTAACCTGATTAAGGTGTTTCATAAAATCTTTGACTTCTTTTGAAGTTGCTCTACCGACTTAAAGACTAAACCCTCTTTTTATATATTTTTATCATGTTGAAGTCCCCAGTTCAACCATAAAGTTTTTCACTATAATGTCATACCTTAGTACATTATACAATGACATACATTTTGGCAAAAAATATAAATGAAATTGAAGATAAATAATCTAAATGAATTGGTCATTTTGCTTTATTTGGAGGAAAAGTTATCTTTCAGATTAACCGGTTAATCGGCTAAATAGTCGAAATAGTTGTTCTTGGCAGCCCTACAACTAATTAAACCGATTATAGTCACCCTGAGAAACAGCCTAACATTCGTGGCTAACTTGTTGGTAAACGCTAGACATGTATTTACTTTGGTTTAGATATATGCATGGACGCTGCTTTGAATTGCTCATAGGAAGTTAACACACATTAAAATGTCGGCCTTCTATTCAAAGTTGAAATCCTTGACGTTAGCTCCCCTTGGAGACACCGGCTAACCTTCCTGAGAGATGCTAATGATAGGTAACTAAGTCCAAGTCACGAAACGTTATAAACTGCTCTTTTTGCCTTTGTTGTCAACGTAGTCTTTGACTGGTGCAACGTTAATGATGGCTAGCTGCTCCAAATCAAATTAATAAGCGCTGAACAACGCTCCTAATCTCCCATGTCCCATTGTTAGCTGATAGCGTCAACGACAGGCGGCTAATACTCCCGAGTTAACCGGATGTCAGTGAAAACTGGCTGTTAAATCAGTTCTTATCGGTTCATATGTAAAACCGTCGACGTTCAGCGTTAACTGTGAAAAACAAAGAGCACCTCGGTGCGCCGCGACAACTCGTTTCGTGCAGCCGTCTCGAGTAAAGAATAATTGAAGACGGTTTATTCAACAAATTTTGGATAAAACAGCAGTAAATGTGAATGTGGCCGCACTAATCCCATACCTTTATACTCTTTGTCTTCAAAGAGGTTGCCTCTGTCGTGTTTAACGTTGGCTGAGCAGCGTTTAGTGCAGTCCGTATCTTTTACTCTAAGTGGTGTTTTTCTAGAAGGATGCTCAGGCTCTCACCGGCCAATGGCTGACTAGCTACTGCTGAGCTAACGGTGGCGGCTACAAGGACCCCGCTGCTCGCCTCGGCACTGCCTGAACGAAAAACATCATTTTTAAACATTGCCTGAGGAGACACTATCCTCACAAGTGCTGCACCACTGGATTTACCACTTAGTTTTGTAGTTTCAGTGGCAAACATGAAAATCTTTTAGGATGTTTATGATGTGATGCCTGAGTGCAATCACAGAAAGTGCACTTTCAGATTTCACTTGAACATCTGTACATTTTCTTTATCTTCCTTCCTACCTAATCATTTCCTCAAATCAAAATGTCAGAGCATAGAAATTTAAAAACTTGTTTCTTAGCCAAAGACCTTGTTCAAAGGGAATTGTTTCAATTTGATTGGATTCTCTGTATAATTTTGTGAGGTCACCTTACTGTGACATGTATTGTGAACTGGTGCTACATAAATGCAACTAAATTAAACAGAATTAAGTTCACTCGAACATTGAGAAACAGTGAGGTCATGAACCTGAACCTAACATAAAGATAAATTATTTCCCACCATAATGGTCTAAATACTGTTTCAAAGCCTGCTCCGTGCTACCGGGAATACTGTTTTTGTGAAGACAATTTTCATATTGATTTTTTCCTTAATTGACCTAAACCTTCGGGAAAATGTAAATACATTTGATCTAAATTATAGGACTCATTCATTGATTAATATTTTCTTTTTAATTTTCAAAATGTACTCTTTCTGCAGGTTCTTAAAATGCCAAGATACTTACAAAAAATATCTCCCATGATCTGAGTGACCTCAACTGCACCTCCCTCCCTAAAGTGTAATGGAAAATGAAAGGGTCAAACTTGGGTTAAAGAGAGAAAGAAGGCCCTCTGGTCCTGGATTTGTGGTTTCGCACCTTGAACAGAGCTCTGAGTGAACATAGACCACTACTACATTTGAACATGAGATGGCGCTCGTGTCCCAGATACTGGAAGGGATTCTCACTTGAACTGTGCCGGGAAAACCCACTGCTGTCTCAGATGGTCCTCTAATGTGTCTTCATTGTGCTGTTTAGACATTTTAGATAAATAAATTCCTCTTGGTCTTTTCAGTAGTTTTCACTTGCTACACGGATACAATAAATTGACAAACACGTGGGACAGATGTAGCAAATGTTGAAATGAAAGAACTTAAAGCGTGTGAAATATTTAAGAACAGAACAGAAGTTTTGTCAGTTTTCTAAGTGATACATCAGTCAGACGGTAACTAAACCCAAACACAATCCAGTGCACATGTGGGCCTGCACTAACTGTGGTAGTGTGGATATAATAGTCTTCAGATCAGGACCATCAGTGTTTATACGAGTCAAATCAAAACCTAATACAAGGAAATTTGCTGTTTTCAGATTTTAATAAAGTACAGCCAGTTAGAAAACATTTTTACTTTTCCAGCAAAGATTTGTTGATACATTCCAGTCACTCTAATATCTGCATAATTCTAATGGCTTTATACATTATGTCCATATAGTAGGGGTTTCAGAAACATTTTCTTTAGAAAAAAACGCAGCTGTCTTACAGTTCGTTATATTGTAAAGCATCAGTATTGTTAAAAATTCAGAGCTTTGTTTCAATGAACTTTCATGTTTAATTTTCACACCTCCTTTATAATCCTTGTGTCTAACTCTCTGGGTCAATGACACACATATATAGTGAGTATATATAGTGAGAAGGGGATGTCAGATCCTCAGCTCTTCTCTCTGATGTGGGCTGCTGAATAATGGCCATACATCCTTCAGTGCCCCTCTCCTGCAGTACATCTGACTGGATTAAATATGTGCAGAGGATTTATTGGCTGAAAAACCACAAGAGCCCCACAAACACTTTGGCCCCACACCACTTGTAGAGTGCAGTCCAGACAAGCACACAAATTCATCTGCAAACCCTCTGGCTCCCCACTTCTCTATTTCTGCTCTCCCTTTCACATCTTTACATGCTTTTGCCCACAGACTTAAAAAAAAAATCTCTTTCTCTATAGAGATGATAGAAATATATCTCATGAAGGTGAACTCAGCGTCTTGGTCGTTGAGACTTTGTTTTGGGGGGAAATGAGGGTTGTTTTTTTCCCCGCTTGCAGCCTCTCTTCAATTAGTTGGGCAGCATTAATAATTCATGACCCACATGTGTTACAGACAGATTACAAGCATCTCCACTTAACTGCCATCATTATCATTATTACAGCCGAAGATTTTTATTCACCATAGTGCAATTTGCGATCCAAGTGACTGAGGTTCCATTTTGGAGTCTGGTTCAAAGGTGGATTTGTTTACAGTGCAGTCCTTTAGAGGAAAAACTCTGATTATTTGAACCCCCCAGTCAGTCTAATTTTAAAACCGAGTACACAACAATGCCTTTGGTGATGTGGGTATTTTCAAAGATGGTGCATGAGTTGTGATGTCTTATGCCACAGAGAGTTGTTTGATATCATTCGCAAAAACGTTGCTTTGCAGGGCTATGGTCTTAGTAAGGTTTTTTTCTTCTTTTTTTCTGTTTTGTGTACAGAGTTGAAAGTTGTAACTCACAAAATGACACAGCAGCTGGAGAGCAGTAGGATGATCCTGCTAGTAATGACCCCAGAGATCCATCTACAAGGCACTGTAGGCTACTCTTTGACTGAACCTGCTGGATGGTCTCTTGGTATTCTCAATTTGCTATTTGTCATTTATTCCTTCCTTACTGTGTGAGAGTCAATAACCATTATCATTCTTTACATGACTGTATCATGTACAGTCATGTCCCCCCCGCGACCCTAGTGAAGATAAAGCGGTGTATAGAGAATGGTTGGATGGATGGATGACTGTATCAAAAATCTAAATAAATTGCACTATCACATTGGTGAGAGGATATCATGATGCATCTTTTCACACTCAACATGACCAACACATGAACAAGATATTCATTTTTGTTTCAAAAATATGCAAATCTGTGACTTATATGTGTATAAAATGTTTACTTGTAAAAATCAGGAGCACCGATATGATGCTATTGAATTACTTCAAGAGTACCAAGAACACATTGCTGCAAATCTTTAGATCTGATTCAATTAAATATATATGTAAAACAATTGAATGCACTGTGGCAGACACATATAGCCAAGATGGCTACATGCAACGTAATGAAGTGCGTTTTCAGTAAATTAAAACGCTAAGAACACAAAAGACTCTACGGCATGTTACATAACATAACATAACATAGCATAACATAACATAACATAACATGGTCATTTATGTGTGGAGTAAATAAATATATGATCATTGTCTACAGCTGGTGGGTCACACATATGATGAATGTAAAATGGAATTATATTTATATGAATACAAAAAATCAACATATTTGTTCACAGGTCACCCGTCGAGTGTTCTTAATTTCCCCTGCTGAAATGTTAAGGTGTTATTTCAGTCATTAATCTGCATCACAAAGCCACACAGAATTTACATCATGATATCATATCAGAGATAATCATGTCGTGATTTATGTCACATCTGGTTAGGATGATATGTTACGAATATGATAAAGAACTTGAGTTCCAGACATCTGCTTTGGATATTACACAGTTCAGGAACAGTTAGCCTGTTTTAAATCTCATTGTTAATATCCCAAAGTGTGTATTATTATTAGTATTATAGTTAGAACTAGATTAAAGGTCATACCTGAGTGAATACAACATATTTTGTCTAAATAGATGGACTGTGAGAAAAGAATTTAACGTTTAATAGTAGACATAAAATATTAATGGTGATGAGTAATTAAACAAGACTCAATTGTAGCAGTTAAGACAATAATTATTTCCTGTTTGATTAATCCAAAAAACATTCTGCAACAATTTGAGGATGCATGATTAAATAACTTCTCCGTGATGTTCAGCCCTCTTGGATGAAGTAGCAAGCAGCTGTTCAACATATTTTCAATTCAAATCAGTCTGTCTATGAAAAAATAGTCTTTGTCAAGTGTCAGAAGCAGTATTTACATGTAAAAGATGTTGTGGGAGGCAGGAGGGTGGGAAGGAAATAAAGGTTCACTACTGACTATCTCAGGACTTTGGACATGTATATTCTATATATTTGTATTTTGTATATTTTTTTCATGTGTCCGTGAGTACTCCGTATGTTAAAAACAATAAAAGCTGTTAAACATAAAAGATGTCCACAACTGCAATAAGAAGTAATCTTTCTCCCTTTTTAAAATTATTTTTTAAATAGTTTTTGCCCAGAATTTGTGTTACCACATAAAATACGTATCATTTCAGCGAAAGTCCAAAAACTAAATAAAACATGTAATTGGCATATGTCTTTCATATATCTGTCAGTAAGTCAGCTTATTCAATGAAAATCCTGGATCAAAACTGAGGTTTCAAAAGCATGCTTTGCAAATGAATAAGCATAATGCTGTTTTCCCTCACTAACTATTCTTGCTTTTCCATGTTACAGCATTTATACTAATGCACAGAGAAGAGTTCATGCACTGGCTATTTGTCATGGTGTTTGTTACATAGTCAGCTATCACTTTGAGGACCTCAGTAAATGAGAAGGTGGAGGAAAGGTAAAATATGACCTTTGACTTCCTGTTCTGTATTGCGTGACTTGTGTTGGCAAACTTTAGCACTGGGTCAGCACTGGCCTGGTCCACTCAGTGACAGGAATCCAACACACAAACTGATCTTATCTGACAGCATGAAACCAGAGCAGACCTGGCACCTCCGTCCTACAGAGTTTGGCCCAGAGGGCATCATGGGAAGCCATCGAGGGGATGAAACACCAACAGAGGTTCACAGCTTTTTTTCATCGCCTCTGAAGCAAGATTTGCAATAACATCTGTCAGTCATGGACGTAGTTTAACCGCTCTACAGTTCCAGATGTAAAATTAGTAGAAAAAGACACAAGTTTCACAATTAAACCAATTCATTCAGGAGAGATTCAGATGTTTACTGTTTATCATCTCATCCTCTGGTTTCTTTTGGCTTTCTGTAATTACAGTTACCTTAAATAAAAGTGCTAAAGTATTATTATGTGTTTCATATTAAAACATTTTTATCATAATGTAACATATTTAGAGAATATTAAAAGAAAGAAAAATAAAGAAGAATATTTTTGATCAAGCATTTTAATCACAATGAAACTTCTCAGTTAAAGTCTGAGAATGAATTTTATTACATTTTTCACATAGGGTGATTTGTGACAGTTTGGAAAGAAAATATTCTATACATATATATACATAATGTGATAAACATCTAGAGGCTACACGCAGTAAATTTTGTCAAAGTCAAAATTATGCTAGATTTTATTAGATCCACATCAAAGATGAAAAGAGATGAGTTCAGTTGAAATATGAAACTGTGCACTGTTTTGAAACATTTTGTAAGCTTTTTTTCCTTCCTTCTCTTTTGTTAAAACTCACTCCATTGTGCTGTGTCATGTTTATTTTGCACTGAGATTCGGATGAAAATCTAAACTTAAACTGTTTGCCAAATATCCTCCACAGTTGGTCTGTGTATTTCAAAGTCATAGAAAAGTTTCGGACTTCCACTGTTACCTCGAGTGAAATCTATCCCCTCTGACAAACCAAAACAAAAGTGATGTTTCAGCCAAGCAAGTCAAACTAGAAACATTCTTGGATGCAGCCTGACCGTGAAGATGGTATCAACCACCAACTGTGAATGGCCACAAAAATGTCAGACCTCCTTGAATAGAAGATAAAGTTAAATTTATGTTGCAACAGTAGAAATTCAGTCTATAAAATCCTTGGTGCTATTGTTACTTACAGGAATAGATTGATAACTTAGAGGTCAGGAAGAGTTAAAGATGTCATGAGCTTATAAATCAACAGTCTAACGATATGTGAAATATGAAATGGCAGTGACATAGAAGGACCTGTACAGAAAAGGCCTGTTTGACTGACTTGGAAACAAAGTGCCTAAATGAGAAATGTAATACACATTCATCATGCCAACTCGGAGCTTAAACAAACAAGTGCAGACCTGGACAATGACAAATGTGCAACTTTGTGCAGAGCTCTCATATATGCATGATTGCTTCCGATAAGCATTCATGCAACATCAGGACACACAAGCCGCTGACGTCTGGTTTACATCCTCAGCTTAAGTCTCTGTCATGACCGCTCTGTATCCCAGAACTCCCCTGTGCTTCTGGTGCGACTTGTGCACAGAAAGGGAGAGTATCTGGACCCTGTCAGCCTTTCCACAAAGACCTGAATTGTACAGACTGGCTTAATTAGATCAGCTTTGATTGCTATTTTAAATGATGGGAATAACATGAAGTTACGTGTGTGTCATCCCCACCCATGTCTTGCTGTCATATTGCTATTGCAGTGCTGTGTACAATTCTGTCGAGGGCCATGTCCGTCATGTCTGGAGCTGGTGGGCGAGTGGGCGTTGTAATGTTGATGAAGGGCTGACGTGGCAGGTGCTCTGCTAATGATCTGAGGTCAGACTCTAGATTGAGCCTGAAGAGCTTTGAAAGAAACGCAGGCTTTTGACATTGTGCACCAGGCATCTGTCACTGTGTGTGGATTTATACAGAGTAACCGGCAACTTCAGGCTCCATCACAGGCAAACACACACTGGCACGAACACAGTGACGTCTCCATAAGAAGAGTACCAGAAGCACAGCGAGCTCACCACAGCGACCAAATGAATCATGCAGAGTTTCACAACAGGTCTCCATTTGCATTACACGTGCGTGTCAACAGAAGGTCATGTGTTTTTGCCATGCAAGTATATGCATTAAATGGATTTTCAGTCATCCCTTGCTGCATGTTTATATTTATTTGCATGTGTCATCAGACTGCACTGTGAGCCTCAGTAAAATTGCATGTTAAGAAAGAAGCCACATTTTCAGTGATCTTCTGGAAACATTTCTAACCACCTCGTTACTGAAACAGTGTGCATCATTTTAATGTCCTCACAGCAAGAGTTTAAGAACCGGGCAATAAGACTAGGGTCGAAAACAAGCTTAATGTGCAAATGTCTGGGTATTTATGATGTGATGCAACAGTAACTTTCGGTAATTATAAACTTAATAGCACTGAATGGTATAAAATTTCTAAATCTTTTAGCCTATTTTTAATTAATGTTGTTGAGTGTTTCCACCAACTTTCCAAAGACTATTAAAACCATAAAGGCAAGATAATTTATCACTGATTTCAACAATAACTTACTGAGTGAACTTCATACATGTGAAATATAAACTAAAGGCAAAGTGAAGTGGTTTCTCTCAGCATCTTTACCTCAACAGTTCTTTATTATAGGCAGATTAATGAAAAATAACGTATATGATATACCAACAAAATTATTAACCTATATTAAAAGTGTGCAGTCGATAGTCTAAGGAGAGAATGTGGAAAGGGGTGCAGGCCAATGAAGAGAGGGGGAGACAGTATGTGACTGACATCTGAGGAGCAACATGTCATTATGTAGTTGAGGCTGCAGATCAAGAGTTATTGGTGGTGGTGTGACTATGCATTCATTGTGGAGCAGCCTCATGGTTACATCAGGTAGAGAAAAACAGGCCGCAGAAAATTGAGCTTGGCTACTTTCCCATCGTCAAACCATTAAATTGATTTGGTTTATTGAGTCTGGGCAAAATGTCCTGCACATATAGTTAGAAACCAGAAGAAGATTCAAAGGGCGGCCCCCGTCCCTGATGCTCCTCAGAAGCAAACATCCTCGCAATTATGTAGCAGCATGTGTAAGCAGTAACTGTCTCAGATTTGGACTGAGTTTACTCTGGTGTTCAAAATTCACATCTGAAATTTATGGTGAGTAAAGATTTACAAACTTGTATTGGTTCAGCAACTTAGCAAAAAAGAGTAAAATATTTCTCAGTGTGGTGAGGGATGAGTTTAGATTATCTGAACTGAGACATTTCTTGCTAATTAAGCCTGCTGAACCCCATGACAAAAGGTATTTGAGTGGAAATAAGTAAACAGAAACAGATGAAGGAGGATGGACCCATCTACAGAAACATAAGTGAGAATCAACAAACAGATAACAAAATAAATAAACTCATATAATTATGTGCTGGGGACTTTACCACATTAAAGGATGGAACCTTTCGCAAAAACAATATTTAATTTGTGCATCCCACTTGTCTCATATTACTGTGCATTGGAAACAAATGCTACTTTCTGACCTGATAATCTGTTAACAAGTCTGTCTGCTAGGCTTGTTGTCTTGCACTAACAACACTAATAAGCAAATCATGCGGCAGTAGCCTCCGTATGTGCTAACCGTTTGTGTCTTAGTCAAACATGATATCTGTTTGGCTTGTCTTGCTTTGACTTGTGTCAAGCTGTGGCTAATCCCCCCTGTTGCTCAGTGTCTGCATGGGAAAGAGGACACTGCAGTGATGCTTGGATTTTGTGCTAAAGTTGAGGTCTTTGATGTCCTATGCCCCTGTGTCTTTAAAATATTTCTGTATTTGCTTATTCAGTAATATTATTCTCTTCAGCTTACTGCGTGATTTTATCTGACAATGAACTGCCACTTGCTGTCTCGCTGTTGGTCATGTGTCTTTACATCGAGTCAAAAAGCACTCTCTTAGTTGCAACATACGCTGTAACGTTCCTCATCATGCCCATTCAGTTCATATCAATAAACATCTTTGGAGGTCAGGCAGTACAAGTCTGGGTCCCCGGGGATAGGAACAGAGCTGTGGTTCTGGTTTTAAACACACTGTAGCTGCCACAGGAGGAACAGAAAGAGGCTCAGAGAAGGCAGACTCTCCTGTCAGTGAAATAAGGCCAAGCCATGCAGATAGCCAGCAGGGCTTGTTTCCCCTGTCAGTGAAGAGAGAAGACCATGAACAGCATAAATACAGCACTTCCTCCTCCTCCTGGTTTTCATTCTCAGCAGCATCTCCTCTGCGATCTTACACGGACAAAAATGCGCACAGAAATATACCCAGATACTAACGGCAGCACATCCATTGATGGAAAATGTCTTTGAAATGACAATTTAAAAAAATCCCATCCATAATTACAATTGACATAATACTGCTACAGTGTACTATAGGACTAAAGTACACAGGACAAAATAATTATCGTGATCTTAAAAGCGCAATCAAGAGTTTTCTCCTCTCTTTGTTCCGCAGGACCGTCTTAAGCACTTGTGTTTGCTGCTTGTTCTACAAAACAAACAAAGACAAGCAGAGCTTGAACAGTGATTAGAGAAATCAACAAATCCTCGACAGGACATGAGCACATGGGCCTCGAGGCTGGATCAGGTTCTTTGGAAAGGGTGAGTCAGTGATGTTAGAGGACAAAGGGTGGATGTGAGGAGGGGAGGGGGGCACTGTGGGACCAGAGGTGCGAACCCCGAGCCGACAGAGCAGCCTCTCCCAATTTAGTTTACCATATCCGTCATGGGAACATCACTTCTATTTTCTTTTCATTACAGGACCAATCTCTTCACAATCCTTCCAAACAACAGTGGAATAACAGCTTATTTGCTCTGTGTGGCCTCCGAGGAGTGATTCTGGTCTGTTCAGAGGTCCTCACAATCCTCTAATGTTGTTGCGCTCAGTGTTCAGTGAAAGTGGAAACAATTTTTCCACTCATTTTAAAATTTAATTTTCCCTTCATTTTTGTCTGCACCGAGAGATGGATGCACAGGTGGATACGTCAGAAGTAGCGTATGACAAATAGTGAAATCTTGAGAAAAACTGAGTAAAAATTAAATAATTAATAAGGTAAATGTGGATTTTAAATATAAAATATATAATGTGGCATCACAACACGAAGCTAAAATACAGTTGTTGCAGCACAGCTTCAAAATTCTTAAAGAAGAAGACGGGACAGATATTTTTGCCCAGTTTGAAAACACGAGCAGATGTTTTCCTGTCTCCATTTATTTGGCCAGACAGGTGAGCGATGCATAATGCCACGGCTTGGCACGCCTGTTCATAGCTCAGCACTTTCTCCACCTAATTGTCCTTCCAACACCTCGCCTGGATCAGATCAGATCTGACAGAGTGTGCACAGCTGACGTACAGAATCTGTGTACGTGTGAAACGCTTTAGGGTCTGTTTAGAGTTTCCCTCAGGACTTATTTAAGATGTCTTTAACAGCACAGATGGACCTGGCTTTGAGACTGGGTGGGGTGAGTGCCTGAATATCAAAAGAAGAGAGGGATCAAAGATGAAGATGGCAGGTTACAAGAAAAATGGCGCCACTGGAGAAGTCTGTGAGGCTGTCACCGTCACAGCAGGATCGACTGGCTTCAGTATTCTATCTAAACTGCATCAAACCAAATAAGTTGTCAGTCAAAATCCTTGAAAAATCTGTCCAATCTCCAAAAATAAAGCACGTTGCTACAATAATAAAACAAGTGAAGCGAAGGGATCTGACTGTCTGGTCTGCGCAGATACATCTCCACAGATTTGAAAGCTAGTTTTCTTCACCATGAAAGGCAGTAAATCAGGGAAATCAAATAATGGTTTATGTGCCATGATATACTTCTGGGGCCCT